>NC_088870.1:17737003-17837653 GCF_032884065.1 Artemia franciscana
GCTTTCTTTTCTGACTTTCTCTATCAGCAGCAAGTTTTTTGGCATAGACTCTTTGAGCTCCTTCATCGGCTTTTGCCATGGTAAGTTCATCAGTCATTGTAAACTTAAACATTAATAGATTTCTACGTGAACATATGTCTTAAATATCTTGAATGATGTCACCGTCAAAGCAAAAATGACGACAACTAATTTCATGACGTCAGCCGACACAGAAACATGACGTCACCTGATCCACAGACAGACAGACAACTTATTTATATATATATATATATATATATATATATATATATATATATATATATATATATATATATATATATATATATATATTATATATATATATATATATACTAGCTGTTGGGGTGGCGCTTCGCGCCACCCCAACACCTAGTTGGTGGGGCGCTTCGCCCCCCCCCAAGCCCCCCCGCGCGCGTAAGTCGTTACGCGCCATATTAGTTACGCGCCATGTTAGTTACGCGCCATTGTAGTTGTGTCCCTGTGTCCCATTTGTGAATATAGATAGATTTATATATGTGTTTCAAACTACGTAAAATTGCGAATATACAACATTCTTGGCTTTCCCATTGTCTGTCCATATACAAAGCCGTATGTACTAATAATGACGTCATATGCAAACGCTCTTTTTACAAACAAACAAACATGCATACACACAACTCGTTTTTATATAGATAGATAGATAGATAGATACAATACAAATTAACTACGTAAAACTTGTGAATATACAACAGTCTTCGCTGTCCCATTGTCTGTGCGTATAAATAGATTGTCAGGTTTACCGACCCTCAAAGATGCAACATACAATTGTACATTGGTAAAGCAATCTGTATTAAGATCTATACCGCATTTTTCTAGTGATTGCCCTTGAGCTTTGTTGATGGTGGTTGCAAATGCTAATCGAATTGGGAATTGCAATCTTTTAAATTGCAAAAGCAGATCCGTTGGAATCATGGGAATGCGAGGAATAAGAACAGCCTCACCCTCATAAGGCCCTGTCAAGATTGTGGCATCTATTAGGTTTTCCATTGTTTTTTTTTACGGCAAGTCGCGTGCCATTGCAAAGCTTTGGTGGGTTGATATTTCTTAAAAGTATTATTGGTACGCCTATTTTTAGTTGTAGCAGGTGTGGTGGACACCCTGAAGGATCTATGGAATTTAAAAATTCAGATGGATAATTAACCGCTTCATTTGGTTCCGAAATACAAATTAACTGCGTAAAACTTGCGAATATACAACATTCTTCGCTGTCCAATTGTCGCTGCATATAAATAGATTGTCAGGTTTACCGACCCTCGAACATGCAACGTACAATTGTCCATGGGAAAAACAATCAGTATTAAGATCTATACCACATTTTTCTAATGATTGACCTTGAGCTTTGTTAATGGTGATTGCAAATGCTAATCGAATTGGGAATTGCAATCTTTTAAATTGAAAAGGCAGATCCGTTGGAATCATGGGAATGCGAGGAATAAGAACAGCCTCACCCTCAAAAGGCCCTGTCAAGATTGTGGCCTCTATTAGGTTTTCTATTGTTTTTTTTTACGGCAAGTCGCGTGCCATTGCAAAGCTTTGGTGGGTTGATATTTCTTAAAAGTATTATTGGTACGCCTATTTTTAGTTGTAGCACGTGTGGTGGAAACCCTGAAAGATCTATGGAATTTAAAAATTCAGATGGATAATTAACCGCTTCATTTGGTTCCAAAACTGTGTCGACTGACTTGTAAAGGACTGCCTGGTCTCGAATCTTGGTCAAAACAATATTGTTGATTTCGTGGATGTCTATATTTTTTGGTGCGAGAATCGCTCTTTCACTTAGCCATTTATTATTTTTATAATTTTTTAGAATATTCGGAAATACTTTTTCAATCAATTCATTTTTGGACGTCACTAAATTACAGAAATCAGCAGGTAGTTGTATACGTCCTGAAATTGAGTCTACTGGGAGCTTTCCGTTTCCAATTGCCAGCAATTGATCTGAAAATGTTTGACCAGAGTCATCGTTTTGCAATCGGACACGCATATTTGTAGTTAATTTTAATATTTTTACGTGTGCCCATAAATTAGAATTTTTCAGGCAAGCATTCATTTCGTCTGCAGGAGTTGATCTAGGTATTATAGGTAATGTTTGCCTGAAATCTCCCGCAAGCAATATTAATGTGCTGCCAAAGGGTTTCGACTTCCATCTCAAATCTTTCAAGCATTGATCCAGAGCCTCGAGCGATTTTTTGTGTGCCATTGTGCACTCATCCCAAATAATAAGTTTGCATTGCTGCAATACTTTACCCATCCCAGATGATTTGGAAATATTGCACGTGGGAGTTTCTGTAGAATGCAAATTGAGAGGCAATTTCAAAGCGGAATGAGCAGTTCTTCCACCAGGCAGCAATGTTGCGGCTATTCCGGACGACGCAATTGCCAACGCTATATCATTTTTTGATCAAATTGATGCCAGAATCAGTTTTATCACAAACGTTTTACCAGTACCTCCTGGCGAATCCAAAAAGAAAATTTCTCCAACGTTGTTATCGACACAATGCATTATCGTATCATAAATGTCTTTTTGTTCCGACGTTAACTTGGAAATGTTATTTTGTACATACGACAGTAGATCACTCGTACTGTAACTTTGTTCACGATCCAATTCTACACATGTCGAAACAGCAGCGATACGGTTAGGTGAAGGCATTCCCAAATCCTGAAGAGGTTTGTTTGCCATACGTACGCACAAATCTATATATATAAAAATCTTCTATAATAACTAAAGTGTAGTTATAAATTTCTGATGTAAAATCAAAAGTAATATCTGACGTCTCTAACTGTTTTCGATGGATTATATCTTCGGACATTTTTGACTTATATTTTTCCCATAACTCTGTAGGAGCTGATGGAGAGCAAGTTGTTAAAATGATGCGAAACAATGCACGAATTTGACTTGGGGTTGACGTTTCGCACGCGTCATTGATGCAGTTATCCCAGTGTTGGTCCTTCTTCAATAAATTCAGAGCTTGGCATGCACTACGGTAAGTGTCATGTATAGTACCGTTTACAGTTCTCAAATACTCAAAGGATGTCGGACCGGGTACATTCACCAAAAGCAGGCGTAGAAAGAAGCATTCATGTTGATTGGGGTGAACGGTGTAGAGTCTTCCTATCGTGGTATCTTTGAAGATGGTAGGTTGGCCGTCGACTGACTGGCTTCACTATGAAATACATATCGCCGAACTTTTGTTTTTTTTAACTAAAATCTGGTAGGCATTGATGACCTTATCCAAGTCAAAATCCCAAACCCAATCATCATCGCTATCATTTTCAGTTTTGATATGTTTTGAATCTCGCTGTCCAGGTGGATCTTCATCTAACTGCGCGGTTTTGCGTTCTTTAGCCTCAAGCCTGTTTCCTTGCTGTTCTTTTGATTCCTCGGCACGCTTTCTTTTCTGACTTTCTCTATCAGCAGCAAGTTTTTTGGCATAGACTCTTTGAGCATCTTCATCGGCTTTTGCCATTGTAAGTTCATCAGTCATTGTAAACTTAAACATTAATAGATTTCTACGTGAACATATGTCTTAAATATCTTGAATGACGTCACCGTCAAAGCAAAAATGACGACAACTAATTTCATGACGTCAGTCAACACAGAAACATGACGTCACCTGATCCACAGACAGACACACAGACAGACAACTTATTTTTATATATATAGATATATATATATATATATATATATATATATATATATATATATATATATATATATATATATATATATATATATATATATATATATATATATATATATATATATATATATATATATATATATATATATATATATATATATATAATACTAGCTGTTGGGGTGGCGCTTCGCGCCACCCCAAGCCCCCCCGCGCGAGTAAGTCCTTACGCGCCATATTAGTTACGCGCCATTTTAGTTGTGTCCCTATGTCCCACCTGTGAATATATATATATATATATATATATATATATATATATATATATATATATATATATATATATATATATATATATATATATATATATATATATATATATATATATATATATATATATATATATATATATATATATATATATATATATATATATATATATATATATATATATATATATATATATATATATATATATATATCTATCTATATATATAAAAATAAGTTGTCTGTCTGTGGATCTGTGGATCAGGTGACGTCATTTTTCTTTGTCGGCTGACGTCATGAAATTAGTTGTCAGGTGACGTCATGTTTCTGTGTCGGCTGACGTCATGAAATTAGTTGCCGTCATTTTTGCTTTGACGGTGACGTCATTCAAGTTATATAAGACATATGTTCACGTAGAAATCTGTTAATGTTTAAGTTTACAATGACTGATGAAGATGCTCAAAGAGTCTATGCCAAAAAACTTGCTGCTGATAGAGAAAGTTAGAAAAGAAAGCGTGCCGAGGAACTACCAGAGCAACACGAAAGCAGACTTGCTGCTAAAAGAGAAAGTGAAAAAAGAAGCCGTGCCGAGGAATCAAAAGAACAGCAGGGAAACAGGCTTGAGGCTGATAGAGAAAGAAAGAAGAGAAAGCATGCCGAGGAACTACCAGAGCAACGCGGAAGCAGACTTGCTGCTAAAAGAGAATGTGAAAAAAGAAGGCGTGCCGAGGAATTACAAGAACAGCAAGAAATCAGGCTTGCTGCTGATAGAGAAAGTAAGAAAAGAAAGCGTGCCGAGGAATCACAAGAACAGCAAGAAATCAGGCTTGCTGCTGATAGAGAAAGTAAGAAAAGTAAGCGTGCCAAGGAATCAGAGCAACCTGAAAGTTATCACCTGGCATTCAGGTACAACCCAGTCGATGATTATAGCTTGAGTAGATGTGTTCAAATCGGGACAATGTCTAAAATTTGTCCCTATTGCAAGGCCTTGAAATTCAATGGTGAAACAATGGGAATGTGTTGCGCTCCAGGAAAAGTTAAACTTCCTCTATTGGCTGCACCACCAGAGCCATTGAAGACTTTCCTTACTGGAACTACGTCAGAATCTAAGCGTTTTTTGTCAAAAATCAGACAATACAACTCATGTTTCCAAATGACGTCGTTTGGAGCCCAAATCGAAAATCCTGATCAATTTATGTCTACTTTCAAAGTAAAAGGGCAAATTTATCATAAAGCAGGGTCCCTTCTACCATTCTCAGGCGAGAATCATAAATTTTTACAATTGTACTTCATCAGTGATAGAAATTCTGAATTGAATGCACGTTACGAAATTTCTCCCAACGTTGAAAGGACATCTTTTCCACGAAAATAATAATTTAGTGCGTCTGTTCAAAACAGCCATCGATTTGATGCCTACTGATACGCATAAAATTATTATTTCCGCTGACAAAACGCTGAAAAAATTTTCTATAGACTAATGATTCAGCAGGATGAAGAAAATTATATTTTAAAATGCCGTGAATTGTTTCACCAATTTGTCGTGGATATGTATGCTAAAATTGAATCAGAACGTTTGCTATGCCGCCTGAATCTGACCAAGCTCCGCTCTGAACAATACATTCATTTGCGAGATGCAGTTATAAATGACGGTAATACCACAAACGTTGGAAGATTAACAATTTTACCTTCGTCATATGCTGGCAGTCCCCGTCATATGCATGAATATGCTCAAGATGCTATTGCGTATGTTCGTCTCTATGGTCGTCCAGATTTATTTATTACATTTACATGTAATCAATCTTGGGACGAGATACTGCAGCTTTTACTTCAAGGACAATCGGCGGTTCATAGGCATGACATTACGGCACGTGTCTTCCGGCAAAAGTTGAAATCACTGATAAACTACCTTGTAAAACAAGAAGTGTTTGGGTCAGTGCGATGCTGGATGTACTCAGTGGAATGGCAAAAACGAGGTTTGCCAAACGTACGTATACTAATCTGGCTACATAAAAAAATTACTTCGAACGAAATTGATGATGTGATTTCCGCTGAAATACCTGATAAAAATGTCGATAAGGGGTTACATGATATTATTGTAAAAAATATGATACATGGACCTTGCGGTGCACTGAACTAAAATTCACCATGCATGGCACAAAGAAATATCCTCGACTTTTAGTACCCAAAACAATTACTGGCAATGATGGTTACCCACAATATAGAAGAAGATCTACTGAAGATGGCGGTAAAACAGCAATTATAAAGAAGCGTAATCGTACCACCATCGAAGTAGATAACCAGTGGGTTGTTCCATATTCCCCATTATTATTTAAAAACATTTAATGCACACATAAACGTTGAATACTGTAACTCCGTAAAGGCAATCAAATACATATGTAAATACGTCAACAAAGGCAGTGACATGGCAGTTTTTGGCTTGCAGTCCAAAATCAAAGATTTCGATGAAATCGTAGAATATCAGGCTGGAAGATACATAAGCAGTATTGAAGCTGTTTGGCGAATTCTTTCATTTCCGATACATGAACGTAGTCCAGCTGTTGTTCACTTAGCGGTACATTTACAGAATGGTCAACGTGTTTATTTCACGGAAACCAACGTGCAACAAAGAGTCCTGAATCCACCGGATACAACATTAACAACTTTTTTTTCGCTTTGCAAAAATGATTCTTTTGCAAAAAAACTGCTGTATACTGAAGTGCCTTCCCATTACATGTGGAATATTAAAAATAAAGTATTTGAACGTCGAAAACAGGGTAAGTCAGTCGACGGCCAACCTACCATCTTCAAAGATACCACGATAGGAAGACTCTACACCGTTCACCCCAATCAACATGAATGCTTCTTTCTACGCCTGCTTTTGGTGAATGTACCCGGTCCGACATCCTTTGAGTATTTGAGGACTGTAAATGGTACTATACATGACACTTACCGTAGTGCATGCCAAGCTCTGAATTTATTGGAGAATGACCAACACTGGGATAACTGCATCAATGACGCGTGCGAAACGTCAACCCCAAGTCAAATTCGTGCATTGTTTGGCATCATTTTAACAACTTGCTCTCCATCAGCTCCTACAGAGTTATGGGAAAAATATAAGTCAAAAATGTCCGAAGATATACTTCATCGAAAACAGTTAGAGACATCAGATATGACTTTTGATTTTACATCAGAAATTTATAACTACACTTTAGTTGTTATAGAAGATTTGTCCGTAAGTATGGCAAACAAACCTCTTCAGGATTTGGGAATGCCTTCACCTAACCGTATCGCTGCTGTTTTGACATGTGTAGAATTGGATCGTGAACAAAGTTACAGTACGAGTGATCTATTGTCGTATGTACAAAATAACATTTCCAAGTTAACGTCGGAACAAAAAGACATTTATGATACGATAATGCATTGTGTCGATAACAACGTTGGAGAAATTTTCTTTTTGGATGCGCCAGGAGGTACTGGTAAAACGTTTGTGATAAAACTGGTTCTGGCATCAATTCGATCAAAAAATGATATAGCGTTGGCAATTGCGTCGTCCGGAATAGCCGCAAAATTGCTGCCTGGTGGAAGAACTGCTCATTCCGCTTTGAAATTACCTCTGAACTTGCATTCTACAGAAACTCCCACGTGCAATATTTCCAAATCATCTGGGATGGGCAAAGTATTGCAGCAATGCAAACTTATTATTTATTACTTATTATGCTTGAAAGATTTGCGAGGGAAGTCGAAACCCTTTGGCAGCACCTTAATATTGCTTGCGGGAGATTTCAGTCAAAAATTACCTATAATACCTAGATCAACTCCTGCAGACGAAATGAATGCTTGCCTGAAAAATTCTAATTTATGGGCACACGTAAAAACATTAAAATTAACTACAAATATGCGTGTCCGATTGCAAAACGATGACTCTGGTCAAACATTTTCAAATCAATTGCTGGCAATGGGAAACGGAAAGCTCCCAGTAGACTCAATTTCAGGACGTATACAACTACCTGCTGATTTCTGTAATTTAGTGACGTCCAAAAATGAATTGATTGAAAAAGTATTTCCGAATATTTTAAAAAATTATAAAAATAATAAATGGCTAAGTGAAAGAGCGATTCTCGCACCCAAAAATATAGACGTCCACGAAATCAACAATATTGTTTTGACCAAGATTCAAGACCAGGCAGTCCTTTACAAGTCAGTCGACACAGTATTGGAACCAAATGAAGCGGTTAATTATCCATCTGAATTTTTAAATTCCATAGATCTTTCAGAGTTTCCACCACACGTGCTACAACTAAAAATAGGCGTACCAATAATACTTTTAAGAAATACAAACCCACCAAATCTTTGCAATGGCACTCGACTTGCTGTAAAAAAAACAATGGAAAACCTAATAGAGGCCACAATCTTGACAGGGCCTTTTGAGGGTGAGGCTGTTCTTATTCCTCGCATTCCCATGATTCCAACGGATCTGCCTTTTCAATTTAAAAGATTGCAATTCCCAATTCGATTAGCATTTGCAATCACCATTAACAAAGCTCAAGGTCAATCATTAGAAAAATGTGGTATTGATCTTAATACTGATTGTTTTTCCCATGGACAATTGTACGTTGCATGTTCGAGGGTCGGTAAACCTGACAATCTAATTATATGCAGCGACAATTGGACAGCGAAGAATGTTGTATATTCGCAAGTTTTACGCAGTTAATTTGTATTTTGGAACCAAATGAAGCGGTTAATTATCGATTTGAATTTTTAAATTCCATAGATCCTTCAGGGTTTCCACCACACGTGCTACAACTAAAAATAGGCGTACCAATAATACTTTTAAGAAATATCGACCCACCAAAGCTTTGCAATGGCACGCGACTTGCCGTAAAAAAAACAATGGAAAACCTAATAGAGGCCACAATCTTGACAGGGCCTTATGAGGGTGAGGCTGTTCTTATTCCTCGCATTCCCATGATTCCAACGGATCTGCTTTTTCAATTTAAAAGATTGCAATTCCCAATTCGATTAGCAGTTGCAACCACCATCAACAAAGCTCAAGGCCAATCACTAGAAAAATGCGGTATAGATCTTAATACAGATTGCTTTACCAATGTACAATTGTATGTTGCATCTTTGAGGGTCGGTAAACTTGACAATCTATTTATACGCACAGACAATGGGACAGCGAAGACTGTTGTATATTCACAAGTTTTACGTAGTTAATTTGTATTGTATCTATCTATCTATCTATCTATATAAAAACGAGTTGTGTGTATGCATGTTTGTTTGTTTGTAAAAAGAGCGTTTGCGTATGACGTCATTATTAGTACATACGGCTTTGTATATGGACAGACAATGGGAAAGCCAAGAATGTTATATATTCGCAATTTTTACGTAGTTTGAAACACATATATAAATCTATCTAAATTCACAGGTGGGACACAACTACAATGGCGCATAACGACTTACGCGCGCGGGGGGGCTTGGGGGGGCGCGAAGCGCCCCACCAACTAGGTGTTGGGGTGGCGCGAAGCGCCACCCCAACAGCTAGTATATATATATATATATATATATATATATATATATATATATATATATATATATATATATATATATATATATATATATATATATATATATATATATATATATATATATATATATATATATATATATATATATATATATATATATATATAGATATATATATATATATATATATGTATATATATATATATATATATATATATATATATATATATATATATATATATATATATATATATACATATATTATATATATATATATATATATATATATATATATATATATATATATATATATATATATATATATATATATATATATATATATATATATATATATATATATATATATATATATATATATATATATATATATATATATATATATAATATATATATATATATATATATATATATATATATATATATATATATATATATATATATATATATATATATATATATATATATATATATATATATATATATATATATATATATATATATATATATATATATATAATATCCCCCTGTGCCCCCCGGCGTCCACGTTGTAGTTGTGTCTCTGTTTCCGGGTCGTCATTTATATTCCCTGTGTCCCGGTCATCATTTGTGTCCCGGTGTCCCAGTCTGTGATTTCTATTTGAGTGTCCCGGGCGTCATTTATATTCGTCAGGATATTGTAGGGCATCGTAGCATCGATGAGTTTAAGCAATTCTTGTCAAGGCAACATATAATGTCACAAGCAACATATAATGGTCCATGGGAAAACAATCCGTATTCAGATCTATACCTCATGATTCGAATGATTGCCCTTGAGCTTTGTTGATCCTGATTGCTAATCGACAATTCCCTGTGTCGCCATTGTCATTTATATATCCCCCTGAGCCCCCCGGAGTCCCTGTTGTAGTTGTGTCCCTGTGTCCCGGTCGTCATGTCCCGGTGTCCCGGTCGTCATTTGTGTCCCGGTCTGTATATACATTCGTTTTTGAATTGGTCTCTTTTTAGGTTTTAGTTTTTTACCTTTAATTTGTGTCCCGGTGCTTTGTTGATGGTGATTGCTAATCGAACATTCCTTGTGTCCCTGTCGTCATTTATATTCTCCATGTCCCGGTGTCCCGGTCGTCATTTGTGTCTCGATGTCCCGGTCTGTAAAAACATGACGTCAGTCGACACAGAAACATGACGTCATCTAACAGATCCACAGACAGACAACTTATTTATATATATATATATAGATATAATAGCTGTTGGGGCGCTTCGCGCCCCCCCAAGCCCCCCCGCGCCCGTAAGTCGTTACGCGCCATATTAGTTACGCGCCATTGTAGTTGTGTCCCTGTGTCCCACCTGTGAATAGAGATAGATATAAATATATGTTTTTAACTACATAAAACATGCGAATATACAATATTCTTCGCTGTCCCATTGTCTGTGCATATAAATAGATTGTCAAGTTTACTGACTCTTGAACATGCAACATATAATTGTCCATGGGAAAAACAATCCGAATTCAGATCTATACCTCATTATTCTAATGATGTGTCCCTGTGTCCCGGTCGTCATTTATATTCCCTGTGTCCCGGTCGTCATTTGTGTCCAGGTGTCCCAGTTTGTAATTTCTCTTTGAGTGTCCCGGTCGTCATTTATATTCCCTGTGTCCCGGTGTCCCGGTCGTCATTTGTGTCCCAGTGTCCCGGTTTGTAATTTCTATTCGAACAATCCCTGTGTCTCGATCGTCATTTATATATCCCGCCTGTGCCCCCCGCGTCCCCGTTGTAGTTGTGTCCCTGTGTCCCGGTCGTCATTTATATTCCCTGTGTCCCGGTCGTGATTTGTGTCCGGGTGTCACAGTCTGTAATTTCTCTTTGAGGTTCCCGGTCGTTACTTATATTCCCTCTGTCTCGGTCTCATTTGTGTCCCGGTCTGTAATTTCTCTTTGAGTGATTTTTCTTTTTAGTTTTTTACCTTTTTTTCTTTTTTCAGTTTTCCTTTTCTTCTTTATTTTTCAGCGTCACTATGAAGTACATATCGACGAACCTTTGTTTTTTTTAACTTAAATCTGGTAGGCATTGATGACCTTATCCAACTCAAAATCCCAAACCCAATCATCATCGCTATCATTTTCAGTTTTGATATGTTTTGACTCTCGCTGTCCAGATGGATTTTCATCTAAGTGCGCGGTTTTGCGTTCTTTAGCCGCAAGCCTGTTTTCTTGCTGTTCTTGTGGTTCCCCGGCACGCTTTCTTTTCTTACTTTCTCTATCAGCTGCAAGCCTGTTTTCTTGCTCTTCTTGTGATTCCTCGGAACGCTTTCTTTTCTTACTTTCTCTATCAGCAGCAAGTTTTTTGGCATAAACTCTTTGAGCAGCTTCCTCGGCTGTTGCCAGTGAGGGTTCTTCTACCTTTTTTAGTTTTTTTCTTCTTTTGTATTAATGCTAAAGCCAAGGTTCAAACATGGAGCCTCTCGGACCTAGAACCTCAAACATAAAGCTTTACCAACTCAGCTACTTCGGCTTGAATACATTCGTTTTGAGCAGCTTCCTCGGGTGTTTTGATATGTTTTGACTCTCGCTGTCCAGGTGGATCTTCATCTAACTGCGCGGCCATTGTAGGTTCTTCAGTCATTTTACAATTAGAAATTTCTCTTTCAACGGTCTTCTTACAATTAAATATTTGTCTTTGAACGATATTCTTAAATACCTGTGTCCTGGTCGTCAGTTATATTCCCTGTGTCCCGGTCGTCATTTGTGTCCCGGTCTGTAATTTCTCTTTGAGTGTTTTTTCTTTTTAGTATTTTTTAGTTTTTTACATTTTTTCTTTTTTCAGTTTTCTTTTTCTTCTTTATTTTTCAGCTTCACTATGAAATACATATCGCCGAAACATTGTTTTTTTAACTAAAATCTGGTAGGCATTGATGACCTTATCCAAGTCAAAATCCCAAACCCAATCATCATCGCTATCATTTTCAGTTTTGATATGTTTGGACTCTCGCTGTCCAGGTGGATCTTCATCTAAGTGAGCGGTTTTGCGTTCTTTAGCCTCAAGCCTGTTTCCTTGCTGTTCTTTTGATTCCTCGGCACGCTTTCTTTTCTGACTTTCTCTATCAGCAGCAAGTTTTTTGGCATAGACTCTTTGAGCATCTTCATCGGCTTTTGCCATTGTAAGTTCATCAGTCATTTTAAACTTAAACATTAATAGATTTCTACGTGAACATATATGTCTTAAATATCTTTAATGACGTCACCGTTATAGCAAAAATGACGAAAACTAATTTCATGACGTCAGTCGACTCAGAAACATGACGTCACCTGATTCACAGACACACAGACAGACAACTTATTTTTATATATATAGATATATAAATATATATATATATATATATTTTCTTTTTAGTTTTTTTGTAGCTTTTACCTTTTTTAGTTTTTTTCTTCTTTTGTATTAATGCTAAAGCCAAGGTTCAAACCTGGAGCCTCTCAGACCTAGAACCTGAAACATAACGCTTTACCAACTTAGCTACTTCGGCTTGAATACATTCGTTTTGAGCAGCTTCCTCGGGTGTTGCCATTGTAGGTTCTTCAGTCATTTTACAATTAGAAATTTCTCTTTCAACGGTCTTCTTACAATTAAAAATTTTTCTTTGAACGATATTCTTAAATACCTGTTTCCTGGTCGTCATTTATATTCCCTGTGTCCCGGTCGTCATTTGTGTCCCGGTATCCCAGTCTGTAATTTCTCTTTGAGTGTCCCGGTCGTTATTTATATTCACTCTGTCCCGGTCGTCATTTGTGTCCCGTTCGTCATTTGTGTCCCGGTCGTCATTTGTGTCCCGGTCTGTAATTTCTCTTTGAGTGTTTTTTCTTTTTAGTATTTTTTAGTTTTTTATATTTTTTCTTTTTTCAGTTTTCTTTTTCTTCATTATTTTTCAGCTTCACTATGAAATACATATCGCCGAACCTTTGTTTTTTTTAACTAAAATCTGGTAGGCATTGATGACCTTATCCAAGTCAAAATCCCAAACCCAATCATCATCGCTATCATTTTCAGTTTTGATATGTTTTGACTCTCGCTGTCCAGGTGGATCTTCATCTAACTGCGCGGTTTTGCGTTCTTTAGCCTCAAGCCTGTTTCCTTGCTGTTCTTTTGATTCCTCGGCATGCTTTCTTTTCTGGATTTCTCTATCAGCAGAAAGTTTTTTGGCATAGACTCTTTGAGCATCTTCATCGGCTTTTGCCATTGTAAGTTCATCAGTCTTTGTAAACTTAAACATTAATAGATTTCTACGTGAACATATGTCTTAAATATCTTGAATGACGTCACTGTCAAAGCAAAAATGAAACTGTTTTATTTTTTTTATTAGTTTTTATTTTTTTTTGTAGTTTTTGCCTTTTTTTTAGTTTTTTCAGTTTTTTTTTAGTTTTTAGTTTTTTACCTTTTTTAGCCTAACCAGGATTTGAACCTGGGACCTTCATTCTCTGTTCTGACATCCTCTCTCACCGAGTGACTACTCCAGCATGTTCATTTTGGTGTTTTAAATGGTATATTATTAACCAAATTAATGTGTTTTACAATATACTAAGCATCGTCATAACAAAAATGACGACAACTAATTTCATGACGTCAGCCGACACAGAAACATGACGTCACCTGATCCACGATCCACAGATCCACAGACAACTTATTTTTATATATATATATATATATATATATATATATATATATATATATATATATATATATATATATATATATATATATATATGTATATATATATATATATATATATATATATATATATATATATATATATATATATATATATATATATATATATATATATATATATATATATATATATATATATATATATATATATATATATATATATATATATATATATATATATATATATATATATATATATATATATATATATATATAATATATGTATATATGTATATATACTAATAAAAATACTAAAAACTAATAAAAATAACTAAAAAAAAGGTAAAAACTACAAAACAAACCAAAAACTAAAAAAAATAAAAAAAGGTAAAAACTAAAAAAAACTAAAAACTAAAAAAGAAAAAAAACTAAAAAAGGAAAAAACTGAAAAATAAAGAAGAAAAAGAAAACTAAAAAAATAAGAATAAAAATAAAAAACTAAAAAAGGGTAAAAACTACAAAAAAAACTAAAAAGAAGTAAGAAAACAAAACTAAAAAATCAAAAAAAGGTAAAAACCAAAAAAAGGCACAGGGGGATATATAAATGACGACAGGGACACAGAGAAGGTCCGAGCTTCTTGGTCATAGAGGTTCCAGGCTCGAATGTTGGCTTTAGCATTAATACAAAAGAAGAAAAAAAAACTAAAAAAGAAAAAATAAACTAAAAAAAAGGTAAAAAAAATAAAAACTAATAAAAAACAAAAAAACTGAAAAAGAAAAAAAAACTAAAAAAAGGAAAAAAACTGACAATTAAAGGAGAAAAAGAAAACTAAAAAAATTAAAATAAAAAAACTAAAAAAGGGAAAAACTACAAAAAAAAACTAAAAAGAAAAAAGACGACCGGGACACTCAAAGAGAAATTACAGACTGGGACACCGGGATACAAATGACGACTGGGACGTGTGTGTCGACTGATGTCATGTTTGTTTGTCGACTGACGTCATATTTCTGTGTTGACTGACGTCATATTTGTCGACTATAAATGACGACTGGAACACAGGGACACAACTACAACGGGGACGCCGGTGGGGCACAGGGGGATATATAAATGACGATGGAGACACAGGGAATGTTTGATTAGCAATCACCATCAACAAAACTCAAGTGCAATCATTATAATAATGAGGTATAGATCTGAATACGGATTGTTGTTCCCATGGACAATTCAATGTTGCATGTTCAAGAGTCGGTAAACCTGTAGTGGGACACAGGGACACAACTACAATGGCACGTAACTAATATGGCGCGTAACAACATACGCTCGCGGGGGGCTTATATATATATCTATCTTTTATATATATAAAAATAAGTTGTTTGTGGGTTATGTCTGTCTGTCGAGTGACGTCTTGTTTGTCCGCATATGACGTCTGAATTATTTCACACTAATACAAAAGAAGAAAAAAAACTAAAAAAGGTAAAAACTACAAAAAAAACTAAAAAGAAAAAAAACTAAAAAAGCTGAAAAACTAAAAAAAACTAAAAAAAAGGTAAAAAACTAAAAACTAAAAAAAAACTAAAAAACTAAAAAAAGTCAAAAACTAAAAAAAAACTAAAAACTAATAAAAAAAACTAAAAAAGCTAAAAAACTAAAAAAAACTAAAAAAAACTAAAAAAAGGTAAAAAAGTAAAAAAAAAACTAAAAACTAAAAAAGAAAAAAACTAAAAAAAGGAAAAACTGAAAAATAAAAGAGAAAAAGAAAACTAAAAAAATAAAAATAAAAACAAAAAAACTGAAAAGATAAAAACTACAAAAAAACTAAAAAGAAAAAACGAAAAAAAAACTAAAAAAGCTAAAAAAACGGTAAAAACCAATAAAAAAACAAAAAAGAAAAAAAGGAAAAAAAAAAATTTTTTTCATCATATAATATGACGTTTGAATTATTTCATCATATACCAATTCAAAAACGAATGTATTCAAGCCGATGTAGCTGAGTTGATAAGGCGTTATGTTCCAGAAAAAAACTAAAAAGAAAAAAAAATAAAAAATCTAAAAAAGCTTAAAAACTAAAAAAAACTAAAAAAAAGATAAAAAACTAAAAAAAAACTAAAAAAAGGAAAAAACCATAAAATAAACTAAAAACTGATAAAAAAAATTAAAAAAAGCTAAAAAACTAAAAAAACTAAAAAAACTAAAAAGAGGTAAAAACTAAAAGAACTAAAAAAGAAAAAAACTAAGAAAAGGAAAGAAACTGAAAAATAAAGGAGAAAAAGAAAACTAATTAAATAAAAATAAAAATAAAAAAACTAAAAAGATAAAAACTTCAAAGAAAACTAAAAAGAAAAAAGAAAAAAACTAAAAAACCTAAAAAAGGGTAAAAACCAATAAAAAAAAACTAAAAAGAAAAAAGGGAAAAAATTAAAAATTTATTTCATCATATACCAATTCAAAAACGAATGTATATACAGACCGGGACATCGGGGCACAAATGACGACCGAGACACCGGGATGACGACCGGGACACAGAAAATATAAATGACGACCGGGACGCAGGGACACAACTACAACGGTGACGCCGGGGGCACAGGGGGGATATATAAATGACGACGGGGACACAGGCAATGTTCGATTAGCAATCACCATCAACAAAGCTCAAGGGCAATCATTAGAATCATGAGGTATAGATCTGAATATGGATGGTTTTTCCTATGGACAATTATATGTTGCATGTTCAAGAGTCGGTAAACCTGACAATCTATTTATATGCACAGACAATGGGGCAGCGAAGAATGTTGTATGTTCACAAGTTTTACGTCGTTAAAAACATATCTATCTATATATATAAAAATAAGTTGTCTGTCTGTCTGTCAGATGACGTCATGTTTCTGTGTCGACTGACGTCATGAAGTTAGTTGTCGTCATTTTTGCTATGACGGTGACGTCATTAAAGATATTTAAGACATATATGTTCACGTAGAAATCTATTAATGTTTAAGTTTAAAATGACTGATGAACTTACAATGTCAAAAGTCGATGAAGATGCTCAAAGAGTCTATGCCAAAAAACTTGCTGCTGATAGAGAAAGTCAGAAAAGAAAGCGTGCCGAGGAATCAAAAGAACAGCAAGGAAACAGGCTTGAGGCTAAAGAACGCAAAACCGCGCAGTTAGATGAAGATCTACCTGGACAGCGAGAGTCAAAACATCTTCAAAGATACTACGATAGGAAGACTCTACACCGTTCAGCCCAATCAACATGAATGCTTCTTTCTACGCCTGCTTTTGGTGAATGTACCTGGTCCGACATCCTTTGAGTATTTGAGAACTGTAAACGGTACTATACATGACACTTACCGTAGTGCATGCCAAGCTCTGAATTTATTGGAGAATGACCAACACTGGGATAACTGCATCAATGACGCGTGCGAAACGTCAACCCCAAGTCAAATTCGTGCATTGTTTGGCATCATTTTAACAACTTGCTCTCCATCAGCTCCTACAGAGTTATGGGAAAAATATAGGTCAAAAATGTCCGAAGATATACTCCATCGAAAACAGTTAGAGACGTCAGATAAGAATTTTGATTTTACATCAGACTGCACTTTATTTATTATAGACGATTTGTGCGTACGTATGGCAAACAAACCTCTTCAGGATTTGGGAATGCCTTCACCTAACCGTATCGCTGCTGTTTCGACATGTGTAGAATTGGATCGTGAACAAAGTTACAGTACGAATGATCTATTGTAGTATGTATAAAATAACATTTCCACGTTAATGTCGGAACAAAAAGACATTTATGATACGATAATGCATTGTGTCGATAGCAACGTTGGAGAAATTTTCTTTTTGGATGCGCCAGGAGGTACTGGTAAAACGTTTGTGATAAAACTTATTCTGGCATCAATTCGATCAAAAAATGATATAGCGTTGGCAATTGCGTCGTCCGGAATAGCCACAACATTGCTGCCTGGTGGAAGAACTGCTCATTCCGCTTTGAAATTGCCTCTGAATTTGCATTCTACAGAAACTCCCACGTGCAATATTTCCAAATCATCTGGGATTGGTAAAGTATTGCAGCAATGCAAACTTATTATTTGGGATGAGTGCATAATGGCACAAAAAAAATCGCTCGAGGCTCTGGATCAATATTTGAAAGATTTGAGAGGAAAGTCAAAACCCTTTGGCAGCACATTAATATTGCTTGCGGGAGATTTCAGGCAAACATTACCTATAATACCTATATCAACTCCTGCAGACGAAATGAATGCTTGCCTGAAAAATTCTAATTTATGGGCACACGTAAAAATATTAAAATCAACACCAAATATGCGTGTCCGATTGCAAAACGATGACTCTGGTCAAACATTTTCAGATCAATTGCTGGCAATTGGAAACGGAAAGCTCCCAGTAGACTCAATTTCAGGACGTATACAACTACCTGCTGATTTCTGTAATTTAGTGACGTCCAAAAATGAATTGATTGAAAAAGTATTTCCGAATATTCTAAAAAATTATAAAAATAATAAATGGCTAAGTGAAAGAGCGATTCTCACACCCAAAAATATAGACGTCCACGAAATAAACAATATTGTTTTGACCAAGATTCGAGACCAGGCAGTCCTTTACAAGTCAGTCGACACAGTTTTGGAACCAAATGAAGCGGTTAATAATCCATCTGAATTTTTAAATTCCATAGATCTTTCATGGTTTCCACCACACGTGCTACAACTAAAAATAGGCGTACCAATAATACTTTTAAGAAATATTAACCCACCAAAGCTTTGCAATGGCACGCGACTTGCCGTAAAAAAAACAATGGAAAACGTAATAGAGGCCACAATCTTGACAGGGCCTTTTGAGTGTGAGGCTGTTCTTATTCTTCGCATTCCCATGATTCCAACGGATCTGCCTTTTCAATTTAAAAGATTGCAATTCCCAATTCGATTAGCATTTGCAATCAACATTAACAAAGCTCAAGGTTAATCATTAGAAAAATGTGGTATAGATCTTAATACTGATTGTTTTTCCCATGGACAATTGTACGTTGCATGTTCGAGGGTCGGAAAACCTGACAATCTATTTATATGCAGCGACAGTTGGACAGCGAAGAATGTTGTATATTCGCAAGTTTTACGCAGTTAATTTGTATTTTATCTATCTATCTATCTATCTATATAAAAACGAGTTTTGTGTATGCATGTTTGTTTGTTTGTAAAAAGAGCGTTTGCATATGACGTCATTATTAGTACATACGGCTTTGTATATGCACAGACAATGGGAAAGTCAAGAATGTTGTATATTCGCAATTTTTACTTATTTTAACTCCTGCAGATGAAATGAATGCTTGCCTGAAAAATTCTAATTTATGGGCACACGTAAAAATATTAGAATTAACTACAAATATGCGTGTCCGATTGCAAAACGATGACTCTAGTCAAACATTTTCAGATCAATTGCTGGCAATTGGAAACGGAAAGCTTCCAGTAGTGGGAAAGCCAAGAATGTTGTATATTCGCAATTTTTACGTAGTTTGAAACACATATATAAATCTATCTATATTCACAGGTGGGACACAGGGACACAACTACAATGGCGCGTAACGACTTACGCGCGCGGGGGGGGGGCTGGGGGGGCCCAACAGCTAGTCTATATATATAAAAATAAGTTGTCTGTCTGTGTGTCTGTCTGTCAGGTGAAGTCATGTTTCTGTGTCGACTGACGTCAAGAAGTTAGTTGTCGTCATTTTTGCTATGACGGTGACGTTATTAATGGTATTTAAGACATGCGTTCACGGAAAAATGTTTAATTGTAAAATGACTGAAGAACCTACAATGTCAACAGCCGAGGAAGCTGCTCAAAGAGTCTATGCTAAAAAACTTGCTGCTGATAGAGAAAGTAAGAAAAGAAAGCGTGCCGAATCACAAGAACAGCAAGAAAACACGCCGGGGGCACAGGCGGGATATATAATTGACGACTGAGACACAGGGATTGTTTGAATAGAAATTACAGACCGGGACACCGGGACACAAATGACGACCGGGACACTGAGACACAGGGAATATAAATGACGACCGGGACATTCAAAGAGAAAATACAAACTGGGACACCAGGACACAAATGACGACCGAAAAACAGGGAATATAAATGCTATTTATATGCACAGACAATGGGACAGCGAAGAATGTTGTATATTCGCATGTTTTATGTAGTTAAAAATATATATTTATATCTATCTCTATTCACAGATGGGACACAGGGACACAGCTACAATGGCACGTAACTAATATGGCGCGTAACGACTTACGCGCGCGGGGGGGCTTGGGGGGGCGCGAAGCGCCCCACCAACTAGGTGTTGGGTTGGCGCGAGGCGCCACCCCAACAGCTAGTATATAAATGTATATATATATATATATATATCTATATATATAAAAATAAGTTGTCTGTCTGTCTGTGTGTCAGGTGACGTCATGTTTCTGTGTCGACTGACGTCATGAAGTTAGTTGTCGTCATTTTTGCTATGACGGTGGCGTCATTAAAGATATTTGAGACATGCGTTCACGGAAAAATGTTTAATTGTAAAATGACTGAATAACCTACAATGGCAACAGCCGAGGAAGCTGCTCAAAGAGTCTATTTCAAAAAACTTGCTGCTGATAGAGAAAGTAAGAAAAGAAAGCGTGCCGAGGAATCACAAGAACAGCAAGAAAAACAGGCCTGCAGCTGATAGAGAAAGTAAGAAAAGAAAGCGTGACGAGGGATCACAAGAACAGCAAGAAAACAGGCTTGCGGCTAAAGAACACAAAACCGCGCAGTTAGATGAAAATCCACCTGGAAAGTGAGAGTCAGAACATATCAAAACTGAAAATGATAGCGATGATGATTGGGTCTGGGATTTTGACTTGGATAAGGTCATCAATGCCTACCAGATTTAAGTTAAAAAACAAAGGTTCGGCGATATGTACTTCATAGTGACGCTGAAAAATAAAGAAGAAAAAAAAAACTGAAAAAATGTAAAAAACTAAAAAAAACTAAAAAGAAAAAACACTCAAAGATAAATCACAGACCGGGACACAAATGACGACCGACACAGAGGGAATATAAATGACGACCGGGAACCTCAAAGAAAAATTACAGACTGGGACACCCGGACACAAATCACGACCGGGAATATAAATGACGACCGGGACACAGGGACACAACTACAAGGGGACACCGGAGGCACAGGCAGGATATATAATTGACGACTGAGACACAGGGATTGTTTGAATAGAAATTACAGACCGGGACACCGGGACACAAATGACGAACGGGACACTGGGACACAGGGAATATAAATGACGACCGGGACACTCAAAGAGAAATTACAAACTGAGACACCAGGACACAAATGACGACCGGGACACAGGGAATATAAATGCTATTTATATGCACAGACAATGGGACAGCGAAGAATGTTGTATATTCGCATGTTTTACGTAGTTAAAAATATATATTTATATCTATCTCTATTCACAGGTGGGACACAGGGACACAGCTACAATGGCGCGTAACTAATATGGAGCGTAACGACTTACGCGCCCGGGGGGGCTTGGGGGGGCGCGAAGTGCCCCACCAACTAGGTGTTGGGGTGGCGCGAAGCGCCACCCCAACAGCTAGTATATATATATATATATATATATATATATATATATATATATATATATATATATTTCTATATTCACAGGTGGGACACAATGACACAACTGCAATGGCACGTAACAACTTACGAGCGCGAGAGGGCTTGGGGGTTGCGAAGCGCCCCAACCAACTTGGTGTTGGGGTGGCACGAAGCGCCACCCCAATAGCTAATTTATATATATATATATATAGATAAGTTGTATGTATTTTTGTGTTGAGGGTTTGCATATGACGTCTAAAAAATAAAGAAGAAAAAGAAAACTGAAACCAAAAATGTAAAAACTGGGAATTGCATAAATATTTCAATATATTTTGACAATAGACTAAGTAATTCGAAAACCTTAAAACAGACACAGACATATTCAAAGCCTTCTATACTTATAATGACGTCAAATGCAAACCCACAAACAAACACACATGCATATATACAACTTATTTATATATATAGATACAGTTTCTTTTTTAATTTTTTTTCTTTTTTAGTTTTTTCTTTTTTTTAGTTTGTTCTTTTTATTGATTTGTTTTCTTCAATTTGGCAATGTTCATTCTAACATTGACACTTGGAAAAATCTTTTACGTGCCAAGCATGCTAAAGCATGCTAAACAATTTATAATAAACCTTGGTATCTGTTTTAAGGTTTTCGAATTACTTTAATCTATTATCAAAATATATTGAAATATTTGTGCAATTCCCAGTTTTTTTTTTAGTGTTTTCTTTTTTTTAGTTTTTTAGCTTTTTTTAGTTTTTTTCCTTTTAGTTTATTAACTTTTTTTATTTTTTTACGTTTTTCTTTTCAGGTTTTTTCTTTTTTTATTTTTTTAATTTTTTTTTTTAATTTTTTTTCTTTATAGTTTTTTTTCGTTTTTTGCCTTTTTTCTCTTTTCAATTTTCTTTTTCCTCTTTTGTGCCAAGCTTGCTAAATTACTTTACTATGGGTTAGAGTTCATTCTTTATCATTACTTTTACTATCTTGAATTTTTCGTTTCCATTTGCCTTAATATTTTTTTTAGGCTTCGGATATGTCGGATGAAACTTACATAGTCACAATTTATAGTGAACTATATAGACCCTTCATATAGCTTTATCTAAGTGTCTTTTTTTAAAAGTGTATATTCGTTCTTTATTATAGTAAAAAAAAAAATTGAAGCTTAGTAAACAGTACTTTGGAAATGTCAAGAGCAAAAAGGGTAAATTGACATTTGAAACCATATTGGCCAAAACGAATAATAAACTTAGTCACATAAGAAAAGGTATCTTACTAGACAAATATTTCTAATCCACTGCTTTAAAACTGAAATTACATACGGAATTGGGCCTGGATCCTGGTTATTCCAGAAAGATTTTGAAAGAAATTTTCCTAATAGGTTGATAGCTGCCACTGCAGCCCATATCTTAAGTGAAAACTAAATCTTCGCATGAAAGATGATGTTATATTTGGCATGATATAGAATTTGAGTGACTCTGCTCCCTGATCCTTTGGGCTCCTTCTTTACTATACATAACCAAAATAATAGGTACCATTTTTTAATCAGTCTAAGATGCCGATTTTTCTCAATAGGTATTGTGTTGTATCAGATTAACGACGCTTTTTGACTACTAAGGTCCCTGCGTCGGCCTTGCAGTGCGTTATTACAGCATGATTCAATCTCTGGGTCCTCAGTAGGTAGTTTTTGCGAAACGTATTTTTCAAATTTTGATTATTATGGACGGTGGTTCGTCTTTTACGAGGCTGCAGCAACTGCTGCAACCATGATTATATTAAAAATTTCATTCTAATTTAATATTTCAGTCACAATGGACTAGGGCTCGTTCTTTACAATAAGATTTTCTATAAAACAATCCAGTAAACAGCTCTCTATGACCTTACATGTCGTAGCTATCTGTGGGGGGGAAAGAAAAAAGCCTGCCATCAAAGCAGAACATCGTGGTCGCTGGCACATTTCTGGATTTTCTCGCCAATATATTTTCCTTGTTATTTAAGTCAAGGGACAGGTAGTTTCCCACATAGGTATATTGGACAAGGTATAACTTAATAGTGATTTTTTTTATCTACCTCTATATGGGAGCTCGATCGTCTTTTACTAGGTTGCTAGCTACTGCTGCAACCTAGATTCTTTACTAGGTTTCATTATATCCAATAAAACTTTTATAGTCCTAATTTACATGCTTGTCATTTACTAGGTTGCCGCTACTGCAACAATCATGATTAATGTTACTCAGATACAATGGACTAGAGTTGGTTCTTTACTAAAGCCCAGATAAACAACTTTTCAAATAATTCTTGTATTATCTTATCTTTGTATTATACATCCGATGAAACTTACACATTCTCCATTTATAAGGAACGATATCGATCCATTATATAATCCTTATTATATCTTGTCGAACGGTAAACGTATTAACGAAAGGTATTAACGATAAACGAAAGATAAATATTTTTATCAAAAATTCAAAAAGTGCTAAAAAATCTCCAAAACTAGTAAAGAGAATTACTTATTTTGTTATTCTCAAGAAAATTAAACTTGAAAAATAAACCAGAGTGAACATCACACTTAAAAAAATGCTTTTTTATAGAGTGAAATGATAATGAGAATTAAAATGTAATTATGTTTGTAAAAATAACGATAATTAGAGCAGAACTAGTTGATGCTATTCAAGTGGTGATGCTATCCTTGCGACACGTGGGATTGAACTTTCGAACCTTCGGCCAGAAAGTATAGCTGTATCCACTACGCCATCACAAGGTATTATTATTGATTATTCTTGTATAACTTGATTAATTTACTTGAAGCATTAAACATTTAATGATTGGTGTACATAATTTAACTACGATGAACTTGAATACATAACATGATGCTTTTTTTTTATCCAGTGCTGTTTCGATATGTGTAGAATTGGATCGTGAACAAAGTTACAGTACGAGTGATCTATTGTCGTATGTACAAAATAACATTTCCAAGTTAACGTCAGAACAAAAAGACATTTATGATACGATAATGCATTGTGTCGATAACAACGTTGGAGAAATTTTCTTTTTGGATGCGCCAGGAGGTACTGGTAAAACGTTTGTGATAAAACTGATTCTGGCATCAATTCGATCAAAAAATGATATAGCGTTGGCAATTGCGTCGTCCGGAATAGCCACAACATTGCTGCCTGGTGGAAGAACTGCTCATTCCGCTTTGAACTTGCCTCTGAATTTGCATTCTACAGGAACTCCAACGTGCAATATTTCCAAATCATCTGGGATGGGTAAAGTATTGCAGCAAAGCAAACTTATTATTTGGGATGAGTGCACGCACAATGGCACACAAAAAATCGCTCGAGGCTCTGGATCAATGCTTGAAAGATTTAAGAGGGAATTCGAAACCCTTTGGCAGCAAATTAATATTGCTTGCGGGAGATTTCAGGCAAACATTACCTATAATACCTAGATTAACTCCAGCGGACGAAATGAATGCTTGCCTGAAAAATTCTAATTTATGGGCACACGTAAAAATATTAAAATTAACTACAAATATGCGTGTCCGATTGCAAAACGATGATTCTGGTCAAACATTTTCAGATCAATTGCTGGCAATTGGAAACGGAAAGCTCCCAGTAGTGGGAAAGCCAAAAATGTTGTATATTCACAATTTTTACGTAGTTTGAAACACATGTATAAATCTATCTATATTCACAGGTGGGACACAGGGACACAACTACAATGGCGCGTAACTAATATGGCGCGTAACGACTTACGCGCGTGGGGGTGCTTGGGGGGGGGGGCGCGAATCGCTCGATTCTTGTTCGAGTACGGTCCTAACAATAACTCATGGTTATTGCTTACGAAGTTTACGAAATTTGTTCTTTGACAGAACAATGGGAGATGAATGGAGAAAAATCCTTGCGACAGTATATATATATAAAAATAAGTTGTCTGTCTGTCTGTGGATCAGGTGACGTCATGTTTCTGTGTCGGCTGACGTCATGAAATTAGTTGTCGTCATTTTTGCTTTGACGGTGACGTCATTAACGGTATTTAAGACATTTGTTCACGGAAAAATGTTTAATTGTAAAATGACTGAAGAACCTACAATGGCAACAGCCGAGGAAGCTGCTCAAAGAGTTTATGCCAAAAAACTTGCTGCTAATAAAGAAAGTAAGAAAAGAAAGCGTTCCGAGGAATCACAAGAAAAGCAAGAAAACAGGCTTGCAGCTGATAGAGAAAGTAAGAAAAGAAAGCGTGCCGGGGAATCACAAGAACAGCAAGAAAACAGGCTTGCGGCTAAAGAACGCAAAACCGCGCAGTTAGATGAAAATCCGCCTGGACAGCGAGAGTCAAAACATATCAAAACTGAAAATGATAGCGATGATGATTGGGTTTGGGATTTTGACTTGGATAAGGTCATCCATGCCTACCAGATTTAAGTTAAAAAAGCAAAGGTTCGTCGATATGTACTTCATAGTGACGCTGAAAAATAAAGAAGAAAAAGAAAACTGAAAAAAGAAAAAAGGTAAAAAACTAAAAAAAAAATTAAAAAGAAAAAACAATCAAAGAGAAATTACAGACCGGGACACAAATGACGACCGAGACAGAGGGAATATAAGTGATGACCGGGAACCTCAAAGAGAAATTACAGACTGGGACACCCGGACACAAATCACGACCGGGACACAGGGAATATAAATGACGACCGGAACACAGTGATACAACTACAACGGGGACGCCGGGGGCACAGGCGGGATATATAAATGACGACCGGGACACAGGGATTTTTCGAATAGAAATTACAGATCGGGACACAAATGATGACCGGAAAACCGGGGCACGGGGAATATAAATGACGACCGGGACACTAAAAGAGAAATTACAAACTGGGACACCGGGACACAGGAAATACAAATGACGACCGGGACACAGGGACACATCATTAGAATAATGAGGTATAGATCTGAATACGGATTGTTTTTCCCATGGACAATTATATGTTGCATGTTCAAGAGTCAGTAAACCTGACAATCTATTTATATGCACAGACAATGGGACAGCGAAGAATGTTGTATATTCGCATGTTTTACGTAGTTAAAAACATATATTTATATCTATCTCTATTCACAGGTGGGACACAGGGACACAACTACAATGGCGCGTAAGTCGTTACGCGCCATTGTAGTTGTGTCCCTGTGTCCCACCTGTGAATATAGATAGATTTATATATGTGTTTCAAACTACGTAAAAATTGCGAATATACAACATTCTTTGCTTTCCCATTGTCTGTCCATATACAAAGCCGTATGTACTAATAATGACGTCATATGCAAACGCTCTTTTTACAAACAAACAAACATGCATACACACAACTCGTTTTTATATAGATAGATAGATAGATAGATAAAATACAAATTAACTACGTAAAACTTGTGAATATACAACAGTCTTTGCAGTCCCATTATATGTAGATTGTCAGGTTTACCGACCCTCAAAGATGCAACATACAATTGTACATTGGTAAAGCAATCTGTATTAAGATCTATACCGCATTTTTCTAGTGATTGCCCTTGAGCTTTGTTGATGGTGGTTGCAAATGCTAATCGAATTGGGAATTGCAATCTTTTAAATTGAAAAAGCAGATCCGTTGGAATCATGGGAATGCGAGGAATAAGAAGAGCCTCACCCTCATAAGGCCCTGTCAAGATTGTGGCCTCTATCAGGTTTTCCATTGTTTTTTTTTACGGCAAGTCGCGTGCCATTGCAAAGCTTTGGTGGGTTGATATTTCTTAAAAATATTATTGGTACGCCTATTTTTAGTTGTAGCACGTGTGGTGGAAACCCTGAAGGATCTATGGAGTTTAAAAATTCAGATGGATAATTAACCGCTTCATTTGGTTCCAAAATACAAATTAACTGCGTAAAACTTGCGAATATACAAAATTCTTCGCTGTCCAATTGTCGCTGCATATAAATAGATTGTCAGGTTTACCGACCCTCGAACATGCAACGTACAATTGTCCATGGGAAAAACAATCAGTATTAAGATCTATACCATATTTTTCTAATGATTGACCTTGAGCTTTGTTAATGGTGATTGCAAAAGCTAATCGAAATAGGAATTGCAATCTTTTAAATTGAAAAGGCAGATCCGTTGGAATCATGGGAATGCGAGGAATAAGAACAGCCTCACCCTCAAAAGGCCCTGTCAAGATTGTGGCCTCTATTAGGTTTTCCATTGTTTTTTTACGGCAAGTCGAGTGCCATTGCAAAGCTTTGGTGGGTTTATATTTCTTAAAAGTATTATTGGTACGCCTATTTTTAGTTGTAGCACGTGTGGTGGAAACCCTGAAAGATCTATGGAGCTTAAAAATTCAGATGGATAATTAACCGCTTCATTTGGTTCCAAAACTGTGTCGACTGACTTGTAAAGGACTGCCTGGTCTCGAATCTTGGTCAAAACAATATTGTTGATTTCGTGGACGTCTATATTTTTGGGTGCGAGAATCGCTCTTTCACTTAGCCATTTATTATTTTTATAATTTTTTAGAATATTCGGAAATACTTTTTCAATCAATTCATTTTTGGACGTCCCTAAATTACAGAAATCAGCAGGTAGTTGTATACGTCCTGAAATTGAGTCTACTGGGAGCTTTCCGTTTCCCATTGCCAGCAATTGATCTGAAAATTTTGGACCAGAGTCATCGTTTTGCAATCGGACACGCATATTTGTAGTCAATTTTTATATTTTTACGTGTGCTCATAAATTAGAATTTTTCAGGCAAGCATTCATTTCGTCTGCATGAGTTGATCTAGGTATTATAGGTAATGTTTGGCTGAAATCTCCCGCAAGCAATATTAATGTGCTGCCAAAGGGTTTCGACTTCCCTCGCAAATCTTTCAAGCATTAATCCAGAGCCTCGAGCGTTTTTTTGTGTGCCATTGTGCACTCATCCCAAATAATAAGTTTGCATTGCTGCAATACTTTACCCATCCCAGATGATTTGGAAATATTGCACGTGGGAGTTTCTGTAGAATGCAAGTTCAGAGGCAATTTCAAAGCGGAATGAGCAGTTCTTCCACCAGGCAGCAATGTTGCGGCTATTCTGGACGACGCAATTGCCAACGCTATATCAATTTTTGATCGAATTGATGCCAGAATCAGTTTTATCACAAACATTTTACCAGTACCTCCTGGCGCATTCAAAAAGAAAATTTCTCCAACGTTGTTATCGACACAATGCATTATCGTATCATAAATGTCTTTTTGTTCTGACGTTAACTTGGAAATGTTATTTTGTACATACGACAAAAGATCACTCGTACTGTAACTTTGTTCACGATCCAATTCTACACATGTCGAAACAGCAGCGATACGGTTAGGTGAAGGCATTCCCAAATCCTGAAGAGGTTTGTTTGCCATACGTACGCACAAATCTTCTATAACAACTAAAGTGTAGTTATAAATTTCTGATGTAAAATCAAAAGTCATATCTGACGTCTCTAACTGTTTTCGATGGAGTATATCTTCGGATATTTTTGACTTATATTTTTCCCATAATTCTGCAGGAGCTGATGGAGAGCAAGTTGTTAAAATGATGCCAAACAATGCACGAATTTGACTTGGGGTTGACGTTTCGCACGCATCATTGATGCAGTTATCCCAGTGTTGGTCATTCTCCAATAAATTCAGAGCTTGGCATGCACTACGGCAAGTGTCATGTATAGTACCATTTACAGCAAATCTTCTATAACAACTAAAGTGTAGTTATAAATTTCTGATGTAAAATCAAAAGTCATATCTGACGTCTCTAACTGTTTTCGATGGAGTATATCTTCGGATATTTTTGACTTATATTTTTCCCATAATTCTGCAGGAGCTGATGGAGAGCAAGTTGTTAAAATGATGCCAAACAATGCACGAATTTGACTTGGGGTTGACGTTTCGCACGCATCATTGATGCAGTTATCCCAGTGTTGGTCATTCTCCAATAAATTCAGAGCTTGGCATGCACTACGGCAAGTGTCATGTATAGTACCATTTACAGTCCTCAAATACTCAAAGGATGTCGGACCGGGTACATTCACCAAAAGCAGGCGTAGAAAGAAGCATTCATGTTGATTGGAGTGAACGGTGTAGAGTCTTCCTATCGTGGTATCTTTGAAGATGGTAGGTTGGCCGTCGACTGACTTACCCTGTTTTCGACGTTCAAATACTTTATTTTTAGTATTCCACGTGTAATACGAAGGCACTTCAGTATACAGCAGTTTTTTTGCAAAAGAATCATTTTTGCAAAGCGAAAAAAAAGCTGTTAATGTGGTATCCGGTGGATTCAGAACTCTTTGTTGCACGTTGGTTTCCGTGAAATAAACACGTTGACCATTCTGTAAATGTACCGCTAAGTGAACAACAGCTGGACTACGTTCATGTATCGGAAATGAAAGAATTCGCCAAACAGCTTCATTACTGCTTATGTATCTTCCAGCCTGATATTGTACGATTTCATCGAAATCTTTGATATCGGGCTGCAAGCCAAAAACTGCCATGTCACTGCCTTTGTTGACGTATTTACATATGTATTTGATTGCCTTTACGGAGTTACAGTATTCAACGTTTATGTGTGCATTAAATGTTTTTGATAATAATGGGGAATATGGAACAACCCACTGGTTATCTACTTCGATGGTGGTACGTTACGCTTCTTTATTATTGCTGTTTTACCGCCATCTTCAGTAGATCTTCTTCTATATTGTGGGTAACCATCATTGCCAGTAATTGTGTTATATACTAAAAGTCGAGGATATTTCTTTGTGCACCTTCCTTTGGCCATGCATGGTGAATTTTCGTTCAGTGCACCGCAAGGTCCATGTATCATATTTTTTACAATAATATCATGTAACCCCTTATCGACATTTTTATCAGGTATTTCAGCGGAAATCACATCATCAATTTCGTTCGAAGTAATTTTTTTATGTAGCCAGATTAGTATATGTGCGTGTGGCAAACCTCGTTTTTGCCAATCCACTGAGTACATCCAGCATCGCACTGACCCAAACACCTCAAGTTTTACAATGTAGTTTATCAGTGATTTCAACTTTTGCCGGAAGACACGGGCCGTAATGTCATGCCTATGAACCGCCGATTGTCCTTGAAGTAAAAGCTGCAGTATCTCGTCCCAAGATTGATTACATGTAAATGTAATAAATAAATCTGGACGACCATAGAGACGAACATACGCAATAGCATCTTGAGCATATTCATGCATATGACGGGGACTGCCAGCATATGACGAAGGTAAAATTGTTAATCTTCCCACGTTTGTGGTATTACCGTCATTTATAACTGCATCTCGCAAATGAATGTATTGTTCAGAGCGGAGCTTGGTCTGATTCAGGCGGATACATAGCAAACGTTCTGATTCAATTTTAGCATACATATCAACGACGAATTGGTGAAACAATTCACGGCATTTTAAAATATAATTTTCTTCATCCTGCCGAATCATTAGTCTATAGGAATAATAATGCATTGCACTGCATTTGTTATTCATTTCTTTGTTAGTGGCTGGATTCATCAATTTAATATTAAAGTGATAGCCGTCGGCTCCATCCCAAAAATGATAGGATATTGTAGGGCATCGTAGCATCGATGAGTTTCAGCAATTCTTAACAACTGAGCGTTTCGCTTATGAAGAATAATATCTCGAGGTGAAAACTGATCACCTACCATAACGATTGCCACTTCGTCGAAAGTTGGAGCATTGTATCTACGCACATGTTGGCCAGGAGCCGTTTTGTCAGCGGAAATAACAATTTTATGCGTATCAGTAGGCATCAAATCGATGGCTGTTTTGAACAGACGCACTAAATTATTATTTTCGTGGAAAAGATGTTGCAATTGGGAAACGATTGTCCTTTCAACGTTGGCAGAAATTTTGCAACGTGCATTCAATTCAGAATTTCTATCACTGATGAAGTACAATTGTAAAAATTTATGATTCTCGCCTGAGAATGGTAGAAGGGACCCTGCTCTATGATAAATTTGCCCTTTTACTTTGAAAGTAGACATAAATTGATTTGGATTTTCGATTTGGGCTCCAAACGACGTCATTTGGAAACATGAGTTGTATTTTCTGATTTTTGACAAAAAACGCTTAGATTCTGACGTAGTTCCAGTAAGGAAAGTCTTCAATGGCTCTGGTGGTGCAGCCAATAGAGGAAGTTTAACTTTTCCTGAGGCGCAACACATTCCCATTGTTTCACCATTGAATTTCAAGGCCTTGCAATAGGGACAAATTTTGGACATTGTCCCGATTTGAACACATCTACTCAAGCTATAATCATCGACTGGGTTGTACCTGAATGCCAGGCGATAACTTTCAGGTTGCTCTGATTCCTCGGCACGCTTTCTTTTCTTACTTTCTCTATCAGCCTCAAGCCTGTTTCCTTGCTGTTCTTTTGATTCCTCGGCACGCTTTCTGTTCTTTCTTTCTCTATCAGCCTCAAGCCTGTTTCCTTGCTGTTCTTTTGATTCCTCGGCACGCCTTCTTTTTTCACTTTCTCTTTTAGCAGCAAGTCTGCTTTCGCGTTGCTCTGGTAGTTCCTCGGCACGCTTTCTTTTCTGACTTTCTCTATCAGCAGCAAGTTTTTTGGCATAGACTCTTTGAGCATCTTCATCGGCTTTTGCCATGGTAAGTTCATCAGTCATTGTAAACTTAAACATTAATAGATTTCTACGTGAACATATGTCTTAAATATCTTGAATGACGTCACCGTCAAAGCAAAAATGACGAAAACTAATTTCATGACGTCAGTCAACACAGAAACATGACGTCACCTGATCCACAGACAGACACACAGACAGACAACTTATTTTTATATACATATATATATATATATATATATATATATATATATATATATATATATATATATATATATATATATATATATATATATATATATATATATATATATATATATATATATATATATATATATATATATATATATATATATATATATATATATATATGTATATATATATATATACATATATGTGTGTTTTCAACTACGTAAAATTTGCGAATATACAACATTCTTTGCTGTCCCATTGTCTGTGCTTATACATAGATTGTCAGGTTTACCGACTCTTGAACATGAAACATATAATGGTCCATGGGAAAACAATCCGTATTCAGATCTATACCTCATGATTCTAATGATTGCCCTTGAGCTTTGTTGATGGTGATTGCTAATCGACCATTCCCTGTGTCACCGTCGTCATTTATATATCCCCCTGTGCCCCTCCGGCGTCCCCGTTGTAGTTTTGTCCTTGTGTCCCGGTCATCGTTTGTGTCCCGGTGTCCCAGTCTGTGATTTCTCTTTTAGTGTCTCGGGCGTCATTTATATTCCTTGTGTCCCGGTGTCCCGGTCGTCATTTGTGTCCCGGTGTTCCGGTCTTTATATTCATTTATATTCCCTGTGTCCCGGTTGTCATTTGTATCCCGGTGTCCCGGTCTGTATATACATTCGTTTTTGAAATGGTATATGATGAAATAAATTTTTGTATTTTTCCCCTCTTTTTCTTTTTATTTTTTTTTTATTTTTATTTTTTTTAGTTTTGTTTTTCTCCTTTATTTTTCATTTTTTTTTCCTTTTTTTCTTTTTTTTTCTTTTTTAGTTTTGTAGCTTTTTTAGTTTTTTTATTAGTTTTTAGTTTTTTTTCTTTTTAGTTTTTTGTAGTTTTTACCTTTTTTTAGTTTTTTAGTTTTTTTTAATGATGTCCTGGTCGTCATTTATACTCCCTGGGTCCCGGTCGTCATTTGTGTCCCAGTGCTTTGTTGATGGTGATTGCTAATCGAGCATTCCTTGTGTCCCGGTCGCTTTCTCTTTGAGTGTCCCGGTCGTCATTTATATTCCCTATGTGCCGGTGTCCCGGTTGTAAATTTGTGTCCCGATGTCCCTGTCTGTAATTTCGTCAGTCGAAAATATGACGTCAGTCAACACACAAACATGACGTCACCCGACAGACCCATACACACACAGACAACTTATTTTATATATATATATATATATATATATATATATATATATATATATATATATATATATATATATATATATATATATATATATATATATATATATATATATATATATATATATATATATATATATATATATATATATATATATATATATATATATATATATATATATATATATATATATATATATATATATATATATATATATATATATATATATATATATATATATATATATATATATATATATATATATATATATATATATATATATATATATATACTAGCTGTTGGGGTGGCGCTTCGCGCCACCCCAACACCTAGTTGGTTGGGGCGCTTCGCGCCCCCCCCCCAAGCCCCCCCGCGCGCGTAAGTCGTTACGCGCCATATTAGTTACGCGCCATTGTAGTTGTGTCCCTATGTCCCACCTGTGAATATAGATAGATATATTATATATATATGTTTTTAACTACGTAAAACTTGCGAATATACAACATTCTTTGCTGTCCCATTGTCTGTGCATATAAATAGATTGTCAGGTTTACCGACTCTTGAACAGGCAACATATAATGGTCCATGGGAAAACAATCCGTATTCAGATCTATACCTCATGATTCTAATGATTGCCCTTGAGCTTTGTTGATGGTGATTGCTAATCGACCATTCCCTCTCCCGGTGTCCTGATCGTCATTTATATCCCCCTGTGCCCCCCGGCGTCCCCGTTGTAGTTGTGTCCCTGTGTCCCGGTCGTCATTTATATTTTTTACTTATGTCCTGGTCATTATGGCTTATGTATGGTCATTTATATTCCCTGTGTCCCGGTCGTCATTTGTATCCCGGTGTCCCGGTCTGTATATACATTCGTTTTTTAGTTTTGTTTTTCTCCTTTATTTTTTTCCTTTTTTCTTTTTTTTCTTTTTTAGTTTATTTAGATTTTTAGATTTTTAGTTTTTTTATTAGTTTTTGTTTTTTTTTCTTTTTAGTTTTTTCGTAGTTTTTACCTTCTTTTTAGTTTTTTTAGTTGTTTTTTTTACTTATGTCCTGGTCGTCATTTATACTCCCTGTGTCCCGGTGCTTTGTTGATTGCTAATCGAACATTCCTTTTGTCCCGGTCGCTTTCTCTTTGAGTGTCGTCATTTATTTTTTTCTTTTTTAGTTCTTACCTTTTTTTAGTTTTTTTTAGTTTTTTAGATGAAATTTTTTTTAGTTTTTTTCCTTTTTTTCATTTTAGTTTTTTATTGGTTTTTACCTTTTTTTTTAGCTTTTTTCAGTTTTTTACCTTTTTTTAGTTTTTTTTAGTTTTTTAGCTTTTTTATTTTTTTTTATTAGTTTTTAGTTTTTTTTGTAGTTTTTGCCTTTTTTTAGTTTTTTCAGTTTTTTGTTTAGTTTTTAGTTTTTTACCTTTTTTAGCCTAACCAGGATTTGAACCTGGGACCTTCATTCTCCGTTCTGACACCCTCTCTCACCGAGTGACTACTCCAGCATGTTCATTTTGGTGTTTTAAATGGTATATTATTAACCAAATTAATGTGTTTTACAATATACTAAGCATCGTCATAACAAAAATGATGGCAACTAGTTTCATGACGTCAGCCGAAACATGACGTCACCTGATCCACAGATCCACACACAGACAACTTATTTTTATATATATAGATATATATATATATATATATATATATATATATATATATATATATATATATATATATATATATATATATATATATATATATATATATATATATATAGACTAGCTGTTGGGGTGGCGCTTAGCGCAACCCATAAGTCATTACGCGCCATATTAGTTACGTGCCATTGTAGTTGTGTCCCTATGTCCCACTCAATTCACGGCATTTTAAAATATAATTTTCTTCATCCTGCCGAATCATTAGTCTATAGGAATAATAATGCATTGCACTGTATTTCTTATTCATTTCTTTGTTAGTGGTTGGATTCATCAATTTAATATTAAAGTGATAGCCGTCGGCTCAATCCCAAAAAATGATAGGATATTGTAGGGCATCGTAGCATCGATGAGTTTCAGCAATTCTTAACAACTGAGCGTTTCGCTTATGAAGAATAATATCTCGAGGTAAAAACTGATCACCGACCATAACTATTGCCACTTCGTCGATAGTTGGAGCATTGTATCTACGCACATATTGGCGAGGAGGCGTTTTGTCAGCGGAAAAAACAATTTTATGCGTATCAGTAGGCATCAAATCGATGGCTGTTTTGAACAGACGCACTAAATTATTATTTTCGTGGAAAAGATGTTGCAATTGGGAAACGATTGTCCTTTCAACTTTGGGAGAAATTTCGCAACGTGCATTTAATTCAGAATTTCTATCACTGATGAAGTACAATTATAAAAATTTATGATTCTCGCCTGAGAATGGTAGAAGGGACCCTGCTCTATGATAAATTTGCCCTTTTACTTTGAAAGTAGACATAAATTGATCTGGATTTTCGATTTGGGCTCCAAACGACGTCATTCGGAAACATAAGTTATATTTTCTGATTTTTGACAAAAATCCTTAGATTCTGACGTAGTTCCAGTAAGGAAAGTCTTCAATGGCTCTGGTGGTGCAGCCAATAGAGGAAGTTTAACTTTTCCTGAGGCGTAACACATTCCCATTGTTTCACCATTGAAATTCAAGGCCTTGCAATAGGGACAAATTTTAGACATAGTCCCGATTTGAACACATCTACTCAAGCTATAATCATTGACTGGGCTGTACCTGAATGCCAAGCGATAACTTTCAGGTTGCTCTGATTCCTCGGCACGCTTTCTTTTCTTACTTTGTCTATCAGCAGCAAGCCTGATTTCTTGCTGTTCTTGTGATTCCTCGGCACGCCTTCTTTTTTCACTTTCTCTTTTAGCAGCAAGTCTGGTTTCATGTTGCTCTGGTAGTTCCTCGGCATGCCTTCTGTTTTCACTTTCTCTTTTAGCAGCAAGTCTAGTTTCGCGTTGCTCTGGTAGTTCCTCGGCACGCTTTCTATTCTTTCTTTCTCTATCAGCCTCAAGCCTGTTTCCTTGCTGTTCTTGTGATTCCTCGGTACGCTTTCTTTTCTTATTTTCTCTATCAGCCGCAAGCCTATTTTCACACTGTTGTTGTGGTTCCTCGTCACGCTTTCTTTTTTTACTTTCTCTATCAGCCGCAAGCCTGTTTTCTTGCTGTTCTTGTGATTCCTTGGCACGCTTTCTTCTCTTACTTTCTCTATCAGCCGCAAGCCTGTTTTCTTGCTGTTCTGGAGATTCCTTGGCACGCTTTCTTTTCTTACTTTCTCTGTCAGCCGCAAGCCTATTTTCACACTGTTGTTGTGGTTCCTCGTCACGCTTTCTTTTCTTACTTTCTCTATCAGCTGCAAGCCTGTTTTCTTGCTGTTCTTGTGGTTCCTCGGCACGCTTTCTTCTCTTACTTTCTTAATAAGTTGTTTGTGGGTTATGTCTGTCTGTCGAGTGACGTCGTGTTTGTCTGCATATGACGTCTGAATTATTTCACACTAATACAAAAGAAGAAAAAAACTAAAAAAGGTAAAAACTACAAAAAAAACTAAAAAGAAAAAAAAAACTAAAAAAGCTAAAAAACTAAAAAAAACTAAAAAAAGGTAAAAAATAAAAACTAAAAAAAACTGAAAAAACTAAAAAAAGGCAAAAATTACAAAAAAAAGTCCTGTAGTGGCGCAGTGGATTTGACCTTAGCTTGGTAATACGGGACCCAGAGATCGAATCACGCTGCAGAAATGCAGTGCAGGGCCGACGCAGGGACCTTAGTAGTCAAGAAACGTCGTTAATTCTTAAAAAACTAAAAAGCTAAAAAACTAAAAAACTAAAAAAACTGAAAAAAGGTAAAAAACTAAAAAAAACTAAAAACTAAAAAAGAAAAAAACTAAAAAAAGGAAAAAACTGAAAAATAAAAGAGAAAAAGAAAACTAAAAAAATATAAATAAAATAAAAAAACTAAAAAAGATAAAAATACAAAAAAAAACTAAAAGAAAAAACGAAAAAAAACTAAAAAAACTAAAAAAAGGTAAAAACCAATAAAAAAACTAAAAAGAAAAAAAGGAAAAAACTAAAAATTTTTTTCATCATATAATATGACGTCTGAATTATTCATCGTATACCAATTCAAAAACGAATGTATTCAAGCCGATGTAGCTGAGTTGATAAGGCGTTATGTTCCAGGTTCTAGGTTCAAGAGGTTCCAGGTTCGAACCTGGATGATGACGGGGATGACGACCGGGACACAGGGAATATAAATGACGACCGGGACGCAGGGAAACAACTACAACGGTGACGCCGGGGGCACAGGGGGATATATAAATGACGACGGGGACACAGGCAATGTTCGATTAGCAATCACCATCAACAAAGCTCAAGGGCAATCATTACAATCATGAGGTATAGATCTGAATATGGATTGTTTTTCCCATGGACAATTATATGTTGCATGTTCAAGAGTCGGTAAACCTGACAATCTAACAGCAACACAGAAGTATCGAAAGAAGGGACTAAATTGACTTTGTATCCAGTTGAACTTTATCCTTTTCAATCTTAGACATCGTGACGGATGAAAACTCGGAACAATCTATATATATAAAAATAAGTGGTCTGTGTGTGTGTGGATCTGTCTGTCGGGTGACGTCATGTTTGTGTGTCAACTGACGTCATGTTTCCAACTGACGAAATTACAGACCGGGATATCGGGACACAAATGTCGACCAGGACACCGACAAGGGAATATAAATGACGACACTCAAAGAGAAAGCGACCGGGACAAAGGAATGTTCGATTAGCAATCAACAAAGCACCGGGACACAAATGACGACCGGGACACAGGGAGTATAAATGACGACCAGGACATAAGTAAAAAAAAAACTAAAAAAACTAAAAAAAGGTAAAAACTACAAAAAAACTAAAAAGAAAAAAAAACTAAAAATTAATAAAAAAACTAAAGAAGCTAAAAAACTAAAAAACTAAAAAAAAAATAAAAAACGAAAACAATGAAAAATAAAGGAGAAAAACAAAACTAAAAAACGAATGTATATACAGACCGGGACACCGGGATACAAATGACGACCGGGACACAGGGAATATAAATGACGACCGGGACACAGGGACACAACTACAACGGGGACGCCGGGGGGCACAGGGGGATATAAATGACGACCGGGACACCGGGACACAAGGAATATAAATGACTCCCGGGACACTCAAAGAGAAATCACAGACTGGGACACCGGGAAACAAATGACGACCGGGACACAGGGAATATAAATGACGATCGGGACACAGGGACAAAACTACAAAGGGGACGCCGGGGGGCACAGGGGGATATATAAATGACGATAGCGACACAGGAAATGGTTGATTAGCAATCACCATCAACAAAGCTCAAGGGAAATCATTAGAATCATGAGGTATAGATCTGAATACGGATTGTTTTCCCATGGACATTATATGTTGCATGTTCAAGAGTCGGTAAACCTGACAATCTATTTATATGCACGGACAATGGGACAGCAAAGAATGTTGTATATTCGCAAGTTTTACGTAGTTAAAAACATATATATATATATATATATATATATATATATATATATATATATATATATATATATATATATATATATATATATATATATATATATATATATATATATATATATATATATATATTCACAGGTGGGACATAACTACAATGGCACGTAACTAATATGGCGCGTAACGACTTACACGCGTGGGGGGGCACGCGTGGGGGGGGGGGGCGCGAAGCGCCCCCACCAACTAGGTGTTGGTGGGACACCGGCCAGGACACCGGCACATAGGGAATATAAATGACGACCGGGACACTCAAAGAGAAAGCGACCGGGACACAAGGAATGTTCGATTAGCAATCACCATCAACAAAGCACCGGGACACAAATGACGACCGGGATACAGGGAGTACCCCAACTCGCGCCACCCCAACAGCTAGTATATATATAGATATCTATCTATCTATATATCATATATATAGATAGATAGATATCCTTATATATATATATATATATACAAGCTGTTGGGGTGGCGCTTCGCGCCACCCCAACACCTAGTTGGTGGGGGCGCTTCGCGCCCCCCCCAAGCCCCCCCGCGCGCGTAAGTCGTTACGCGCCATAATAGTTACGCGCCATTTTAGTTGTGTCCCTATGTCCCACCTGTGAATATAGATATATATATATATATATATATATATATATATATATATATATATATATATGGTTTTAACTACGTAAAACTTGCGAATATACAACATTCTTTGCTGTCCCATTGTCTTTGCATATAAATAGATTGTCAGGTTTACCGACTCTTGAACATGCAACATATAATGGTCCATGAGAAAACAATCTGTATTCAGATCTATACCTCATGATTCTAATGATTGCCCTTGAGCTTTGTTGATGGTGATTGCTAATCGACCATTCCCTGTCCCGGTGTCCCGGTCGTCATTTACATCCCCCTGTTTCCCCCGGTGTCCCCGTTGTAGTTGTGTCCCTGTGTCCCGGTCGTCATTTATATTCCCTGTGTCCCGGTCGTCATTTGTATCCCGGTGTACCGGTCTGTATATACATTCGTTTTTTAGTTTTGTTTTTCTCCTTTATTTTTTTCCTTTTTTTTTCTTTTTTAGTTTATTTAGATTTTTAGATTTTTTAGTTTTTTTATTAGTTTTTAGTTTTTTTTCTTTTTAGTTTTTTTGTAGTTTTTACCTTCTTTTTAGTTTTGTTAATTTTTTTTTTTACTTATGTCCTGGTCGTCATTTATACTCCCTGTGTCCCGGTGCTTTGTTGATTGCTAATCGAACATTCCTTTTGTCCTGGTCGCTTTCTCTTTGAGTGTCGTCATTTATTTTTTTCTTTTTTAGTTCTTTTAGTTTTTACCTTTTTTAGTTTTTTTTAGTTTTTTAGATGAAATTTTTTTTTAGTTTTTTCCTTTTTTCTTTTTAGTTTTTTATTGGTTTTTACCTTTATGTTAGCTTATTTTTCAGTTTTTTAGTTTTTTTTTATTTTTTATTTTTTTTAGTTTTTTACCTTTTTTTAGTTTTTTTAGTTTTTTTAGTTTTTTTAGTTTTTTAGCTTTTTTACTTTTTTTTATTAGTTTTTAGTTTTTTTGTAGTTTTTGCCTTTTTTTAGTTTTTTCAGTTTTTTTTTTAGTTTTTTATTGGTTTTTACCTTTATTTTAGCTTATTTTTCAGTTTTTTCCTTTTTTTTTAGTTTTTTTTAGTTTTTAGTTTTTTTAGTTTTTTACCTTTTTTTAGTTTTTTTAGTTTTTTTAGTTTTTTAGCTTTTTTATTTTTTTTTATTAGTTTTTAGTTTTTTTTTGTAGTTTTTGCCTTTTTTTTAGTTTTTTTAGTTTTTTAGCTTTTTTATTAGTTTTTAGTTTTTTTTTGTAGTTTTTGCCTTTTTTTAGTTTTTTTAGTTTTTTAGCTTTTTTATTTTTTTTATTAGTTTTTAGTTTTTTTTTGTAGTTTTTGCCTTTTTTTAGTTTTTTCAGTTTTGACGTCACCTGATCCAGTTTTTTCAGGTGACGTCACCTGATCCACGATCCACAGATCCACAGACAACTTATTTTTATATATATAGATAGTTTTTTTTTTTACTTATGTCCTGGTCGTCATTTATACTCCCTGTGTCCCGGTGCTTTGTTGATTGCTAATCGAACATTCCTTTTGTCCTGGTCGCTTTCTCTTTGAGTTTCGTCATTTATTTTTTTCTTTTTTAGTTCTTTTAGTTTTTACCTTTTTTAGTTTTTTTTAGTTTTTTAGAGGAAAATTTTTTTTAGTTTTTTCCTTTTTTTCTTTTTAGTTTTTTATTGGTTTTTACCTTTATTTTAGCTTATTTTTCAGTTTTTCCTTTTTTTTAGTTTTTTTTTATTTTTTATTTTTTTTAGTTTTTTACCTTTTTTTAGTTTTTTTAGTTTTTTTAGTTTTTTAGCTTTTTTACTTTTTTTATTAGTTTTTAGTTTTTTTTTGTAGTTTTTGCCTTTTTTTAGTTTTTTCAGTTTTTTTTTTAGTTTTTTATTGGTTTTTACCTTTATTTTAGCTTATTTTTCAGTTTTTTCCTTTTTTTTTAGTTTTTTTTAGTTTTTATTTTTTTAGTTTTTTACCTTTTTTTAGTTTTTTTAGTTTTTTTAGTTTTTTAGCTTTTTTATTTTTTTATTAGTTTTTAGTTTTTTTTTGTAGTTTTTGCCTTTTTTTAGTTTTTTTAGTTTTTTAGCTTTTTTATTAGTTTTTAGTTTTTTTTGTAGTTTTTGCCTTTTTTTAGTTTTTTTAGTTTTTTAGCTTTTTTATTTTTTTTATTAGTTTTTAGTTTTTTTTGTAGTTTTTGCCTTTTTTTTAGTTTTTTCAGTTTTGACGTCACCTGATCCAGTTTTTTCAGGTGACGTCACCTGATCCATCCATCCACAGACAGACAGACAACTTATTTTTATATATATAGATATATATATATATATATATATATATATATATATATATATATATATATATATATATATATATATATATATATATATATATATATATATATATATATCTATATATATAAAAACAAGTTGTCTGTCTGTCTGTCTGTGGATCAGGTGACGTCATGTTTCTGTGTTGACTGACGTCATGAAATTAGTTGTCGTCATTTTTGCTTAAGTGACGACCGGGAACCTCAAAGAGAAATTACAGACTGGGACACCCGGACACAAATCACGACCGGGACACAGGGAATATAAATAACGACCGGGACACAGGGACACAACTACAACGGGGACGCCGGGGGCACAGGCGGGATATATAAATGACGACCGGGACACAGGGATTGTTCGAATAGAAATTACAGACCGGGACACCGGGACACAAATGACGACCGGGAAAACGGGACACAGGGAATATAAATGACGACCGGGACACTCAAAGAGAAATTACAAACTGGGACACCGGGACACAAATGACGACCGGGACACAGGGAATATAAATGACGACCGGGACACAGGGACGCATCATTAGAATAATGAGGTATAGATCTGAATACGGATTGTTTTTCCCATTGACATTTATATGTTGCATGTTCAAGACAGTAAACCTGACAATCTATTTATATGCACAGACAATGGGACAGCGAAGAATGTTGTATATTCGCATGTTTTACGTAGTTAAAAACATATATTTATATCTATCTCTATTCACAGGTGGGACACAGGGACACAACTACAATGGCGCGTAACTAATATGGCGCGTAACGACTTACGCACGCGTGGGGGCTTGGGGGGGCGCGAAGCGCCCCACCAGCTAGTTGTTGGGGTGGCACGAAGCGCCACCCCAACAGCTAGTATATATATATAAATAAGTTGTCTGTCTGTCTGTCTGTGGATCAGGTGACGTCATGTTTCTGTGTTGACTGACGTCATGTTTTCGACTGACGAAATTACAGATCGGGACACAAATGACGACCGGGACACCGGCACATAGAGAATATAAATGACGCGGGACACTCAAAGAAAAAGCGACCGGGACACAAGGAATGTTCGATTAGCAATCATCATCAACAAAGCACCGGGACACAAATGACGACCGGGACACAGGGATTATAAATGACGACCAGGACATAAGTAAAAAAAAGCTAAAAAAAACTAAGAAAAGGTAAAAACTACAAAAAAACTAAAAAGAAAAAAACAACTAAAAACTAATAAAAAAACTAAAAAAACTAAAAAAGAAAAAAAGAAAAAAAGGAAAAAAAAAATGAAAAATAAAGGAGAAAAACAAAACTAAAAAAATAAAAAGAAAAAAAAAATAAAAAGAAAAAAGAAAAAAAACTAAAAAAACTAAAAAAAGTAAAAACCAAAAAAAAATAAAAAGAAAAAAAAGGGGAAAAATACAAAAATTTATTTCATCATATACCATTTCAAAAACGAATGTATAGCCTATACAAACCGGGACACCGGGATACAAATGACGACCGGGACACAGGGAATATAAATGACGACCAGGACACAGGGACAAAATTACAACGGGGACGCCGGGGGGCACAGGGGGATATATAAATGACGACGGGGACACAGGGAATGTTCGATTAGCAATCACCATCAACAAAGCTCAAAGGCAATCATTAGAATCATGAGGTATAACTAAAAAAACGAAAAAAAAGGTAAAAAACTAAAACCTAAAAAAAAGACCAATTCAAAAACGAATGTATATACAGACCGGGACACCGGGACACAAATGATGACCGGGACACCGGGGACACAGGGACACAAATACAACGGGGACGCCGGGGGGCACAGGGGGATATATAAATGACGACGGTGACACAGAGAATCGTCAATTAGCAATCACCATCAACAAAGCTCAAGAGCAATCATTAGAATCATGAGGTATAGATCTGAATACGGATTGTTTTCCCATGGACCATTATATGTTGCATGTTCAAGAGTCGGTAAACCTGACAATCTATTTATATGCACAGACAATTGGACAGCAAAGAATGTTGTATATTCGCAAGTTTTACGTAGTTAAAAACATATATATATATATATATATATATATATATATATATATATATATATATATATATATATATATATATATATATATATATATATCTATATTCACAGGTTGGACATAGGGAGACAACTACAATGGCGCGTAACTAATATGGCGCGTAACGACTTACAATCGCGGGGGGGGGGCTTGGGGGGGGCGCGAAGCGCTCCCACCAACTAGGTGTTGGGGTGGCGCGAAGCGCCACCCCAACAGCTAGTATATATATATATATATATATATATATATATATATATATATATATATATATATATATATATATATATATATATATATATATATATATATAATAAATATCTTTGAAAAGACCTCAGAATTTAAGTAAGTATGTATAACGAAACTAGACTCTTAAGGTCCAAACCGAAAGCGCTAAACTCGGTTTCTTTGCTCTCCGGCCAGGAACTGCGATTAAGAGTTGGGGGCCAGCCATCCTATGTTTTTTGCACAGAGAAAAACGCACATGCATTTTATCTTGTTCTATAATATTTTAAAAAGTTAAAACAGTTGTAAATTTTACACAGTATTGCATAAACCTAATAAGTTTTGACGTCACTCATACAAATTTATTTTCAAAATTAATTATCTTGACGATTTTCATTCAAATTTACCACTTATCTAGATATTTCTTTGGTTAGAAAATCAAAGAAGACCAAGTTTCCCGAAAAATATGGAGCTGTTACTGAGAAAAAAATATACATAATAATCTTTATTTAAACAGATAGTATAATAATAGTAATAATTAAAAAAAAAAAATTAAAATACATTAAATTGGTTCATAATACACTACCATTAAATTTGCAGTCTTTTCAAAGATATTAATTATTGAAGAAATCTAATGAATAACTCCAATTTTTTGCTAAGCTTCAAAATTTCGGTTCTCTCTTTAACGTCTTAGTTAAAATACATTCAGAGATTTTCGTAATTACCTGTTTTTTTCTCTTTACGCAACATTTCGCTGTTTTTTATTAAACCAATACAAATACTGAAGCAAAAGTTACTGAACAGCAAAAAGTTAATGAAGTCTAATAAGGATCTGAACCTGGTACCTTCATTCTGCGGTGTGACAGCATCTCTCAGGGAGTGCCTGGCATATTCAGTTTGACATATCTGGCATATTCAGTTTGGTGTTTTAAATGGTATATTATGAACCAAATTAATGAGTTTTATACATTTTTTTAATCTTTATTATTATAATATTATCTGTTTAAATAAAAATTATTATGTATATTTTTTTTCTCAGTAATAGCTCCATATTTTTCGGGAAACTTGGTTTTCTTTGATTTTCTAACTAAAGAAATATCTAGATAAGTGATAAATTTGAAAGAAAATCGTCAAGATATTTAATTTTGGAAAGAAATTCTCATGAGTGACGTCAAAACTTATTACGTTTATGCAATACTGTATAAAATTTACTAAGATAAGATATTGATTATTGGAGAAATCTAATGTATAACTCCAATTTTTTATTAAGCTTCAGAATTTCGGTTCTCTCTTTAAGGTTTTAGAATTGTTGCAATGCCTTGTTAAAATATATACAAAGATTTTTGTAATTACCTGTTTTTTTTTCTCTTTGCGCGACATTTCGCTGGTTTTTATTAAACTAAAACAAATACCAACAAAAAGTTGCCGAAGCCTAACCAGGATTTGAACCTGGGACCTTCATTCTCCAGTCTGCCAGCCTCTCTCAGCGAGTGACTACTCCGGCATATTCAATTTTGATGTTTTAAATGGTATATTATTAACCAAATTAATTTGTTTTACAAGTTTTTTTTAATTATTATTATTATTATACTATCTGTTTAAATAAAGATTATTGTGTATATTTTTTCTCTGTAACAGCTCCATATTTTTCGGGAAACTTGGTTTTCTGTGGTTTTCAAACTAAAAAAATATCTAGATAAGTGATAAATTTGAAAAAAAATCGTCAAGATTTTTAATTTTGGAAAGAAATTCGTACGAGTGACGTCAAAACTTATTACATTTATGCAATGCTGTGTAAAATTTACAACTGTTTTAACTTTTTAAACGAATTGTAGAACAAGATAAAATATGTGTGCGTTTTCGTGTGTGCAAAAATATAGGATGACTGGCCCCAACTCTTGATCAAACTTCCTGCCTTGAGGGCCAAGAAACGGAGATTAGCACTTTTGGTTTGGACCAAAAGGATTTAGTTCACTCAGCGAGTGACTACTCCGGCATATTCAATTTGGTGTTTTAAATGGTTTATTATTAACCAAATTAATGTGTTTTATAATTTTTTAATTATTATAATTATTGTACTCTCTGTTTAAATAAAGATTATTGTGTATATTTTTTCTCAGTAACAGCTCCATATTTATCTAGATAAATAGAAATATCTAGATAAGTGATACATTTGAAAAAAAATCGTCAAGATTTATAATTTTGGAAAGAAATTCGTATGAGTGACGTCAAAACTTATTACGTTTATGCAATACTGTGTAAAATTTACAACTCTTTTAACTTTTAAAAAAGAATTATAGAAACGGAGATAATTACCTGTTTTTTTTCTATTTATGCGACATTTCGCTGGTTTTTATTAAACTAAAATAAATACCAACAAAAAGTTGCAGAAGCCTAACCAGGATTTGAACCTGGGACCTTCATTCTCCAGTCTGACAGCCTCTCTCAGCGAGTGACTACTCCGGCATATTCAATTTGGTGTTTTAAATGGAATAGTATTAACCAAATTAATGTGTTTTACAAATTTTCTTAATTATTATAATTATTATACTATCTGTTTAAATAAAGATTATTGTGCATATTTTTTCTCAGTAACAGCTCCATATTTTTCGGGAAACTTGGTTTTCTGTGATTTTCTAACTAAAGAAATATCTAGATAAGTGACAAATTTGAAAAAAAAATCGTCAAGATTTTTAATTTTGGAAAGAAATTCGTATGAGTGACGTCAAAACTTATTACGTTTATGCAATACTGTGTAAAATTTACAACTGTTTTAACTTTCTAAAAGAATTGTAGAACAAGATAAAATGTGTTTGCCTTTTCGTGTGTGCAAAAACATAGGATGACTGGGCCCCAACTCTTGATCACACTTCCTGACTGGAGGGCCAAGAAACGGAGACTAGCACTTTTGGTTTGGACCTAAAAGATTTAGTTTCGTTAGTTTTACTTGCTAAAAATCTGCAGTCTTTTCAACGATATTGACTATTGAAGAAATTTAATGTATAACTAAAAATTTTTACTAAGATTCAAAATTTCGGATCTCTCTTTAAGGTTTTAGAATTGTTGCAATACCTTGTTAAAATATATACAAATATTTTTGTAATTACCTGTTTTTTTTTCTCTTTGCGCAACATTTCGCTGGTTTTTATTAAACTAAAACAAATACTAACAAAAAGTTACCGAAGCCTAACCAGGATTTGAACCTGGGACCTTCATTCTCCAGTCTGCCAGCCTATCTCAGCGAGTGACTACTCCGACATATTCAATTTGATGTTTTAAATGCTATACTATTAACCAAATTAATGTGTTTTACAAATTTTCTTACTTATTATTATTATTATACTATCTGTTTAAATAAAGATTATTGTGTATATTTTTCTCTGTAACAGCTCCATATTTTTCGGGAAACTTGGTTTTTTGTGTTTTTCAAACTAAAGAAACATCTAGATAAGTGATAAATTTGAAAAAAAAATCGTCAAGATTTTTAATTTTGGAAAGAAATTTGTATGAGTGACGTCAAAACTTATTACGTTTATGCAATACTGTGTAAAATTTACAACTGTTTTAACTTTTTAAAAGAATTGTAGAACAAGATAAAATGTGTTAGCGTTTTCGTGTGTGCAAAAACATAGGATGACTGGGCCACAACTCTTGATCACACTTCCTGACTGGAGGGCCAAGAAACGGAGACTAGCACTTTTGGTTTGGACCTAAAAGATTTAGTTTCGTTAGTTTTACTTGCTAAAAATCTGCAGTCTTTTCAACGATATTGACTATTGAAGAAATTTAATGTATAACTAAAATTTTTTACTAAGATTCAAAATTTCGGTTCTCTCTTTAAGGTTTTAGAATTGTTGCAATACCTTGTTAAAATATATACAAATATTTTTGTAATTACCTGTTTTTTTTCTCTTTGCGCAACATTTCGCTGGTTTTTATTAAACTAAAACAAATACCAACAAAAAGTTGCCGAAGCCTAACCAGGATTTGAACCTGGGACCTTCATTCTCCAGTCTGACAGCCTCTCTCAGCGAGTGACTACTCCGGCATATTCAATTTGGTGTTTTAAATGGTATATTATTAACCAAATTAATTATTTCAATATATTTTGACCATAGATTAAAGTAATTCGAAAACCTTAAAACAGATACCCCAAATTTGAGGTTTAATATAAATTGTTGGAGCTTTAGCATGCTTGGAACGTAAAGATTTTTCCAAGTGTCAATGTTAGAATGAACATTTACAAATTGAAGAAAACAAATTAATAAAAAGAAGAAACTAAAAAAAGAAAAACTAAAAAAGAAAAAAAAAACTAAAGAAGAAACTGTATCTATATATATAAAAATAAGTTGTATATATGCATGTTTGTTTGTTAGTGAGTTTGCATTTGACGTCATTATAAGTATATAAGGCTTTGTATATGACCCGGGGGCACAGGGGGATATATAATTGACGACGAGGACACAAGGAATGTTCGATTAGCAATCACCATCAACAAAGCTCAAGGGCAATCGTTAGAAAAATGCGGTATAGATCTGAATACGGATTGTTTTCCCATGGGCAATTATTATGAAACCTGACAATCTATTTATATGGACAGAAAATGGGACAGCAAAGAGTGTTGTATATTTAAATGTTTTACGTAGTTATATATATATATATATATATATATATATATATATATATATATATATATATATATATATATATATATATATATATATATATATATATATATATATATATATATATATATATATATATATATATATATATATATATATATATATATATATATATATATACCAGGTGTTGGGGTGGCGCTTCGCGCCAGCCGAACACCTAGTTGGTGGGGCGCTTCGCGCCCCCCAACCTTCCCCGCGCGCGGAAGTCGTTACGCGCCATTTTAGTTACGCGCCATTGTAGTTGTGTCCCTGTGTCCCACCTGTGAATATAGATAGATTTATATATGTGTTTCAAACTACGTAAAAATTGCGAATATACAACATTCTTGGCTTTCCCATTGTCTGTGCATATACAAAGCCGTATGCACTAATAATGACGTCACATGCAAACGCTCTTTTTACAAACAAACAAACATGCATACACACAACTTGTTTTTATATAGATAAATAGATAGATAGATACAATACAAATTAACTGCGTAAAACTTGCGAATATACAACATTCTTCGCTGTCCAATTGTCGCTGCATATAAATAGATTGTCAGGTTTACCGACCCTCGAACATTCAACGTACAATTGTCCATGGGAAAAACAATCAGTATTAAGATCTATACCACATTTTTCTAATGATTGACCTTGAGCTTTGTTAATGGTGATTGCAATGGTGATTCCAGCATCGCACTGACCCAAACACTTCAAGTTTTACTATATAGTTTATCCGTTATTTCAACTTTTGCCGGAAGACACGGGCCGTAATGTCATGCCTATGAACCGCCGATTGTCCTTGAAGTAAAAGCTGCAATATCTCGTCCCAAGATTGATTACATGTAAATGTAATAAATAAATCTGGACGACCATAGAGACGAACAAACGCAATAGCATCACGAGCATATTCATGCATATGACGGGGACTGCCAGCATATGACTTAGGTAAAATTGTTAATCTTCCAACGTTTGTGGTATTACCGTCATTTATAACTGCATTTCGCAAATGAATGTATTGTTCAGAGCGGAGCTTGGTCTGATTCAGGCGGATATATAGCAAACGTTCTGATTCAATTTTAGCATACATATCAACGACAAATTGGTGAAACAATTCACGGCATTTTAAAATATAATTTTCTTCATCCTGCCGAATCAGTAGTCTATATTGCACTGCATTTCTTATTCATTTCTTTGTTAGTGGCTGGATTGATCAATTTAATATTAAAGTGATAGTCGTCGGCTCCATCCCAAAAAATGATAGGATATTGTAGGGCATCGTAGCATCGATGAGTTTCAGCAATTCTTAACAACTGAGCGTTTCGCTTATGAAGACTAATATCTCGAGGTAAAAACTGATCACCAACCATAACGATTGCCATCTCGTCGATAGTTGGAGCATTGTATCTACGCATATGTTGGCCAGGAGGCGTTTTGTCAGCGAAAATAACAATTTTATGCGTATCAGTAGGCATCAAATCGATGGCTGTTTTGAACAGACGCACTAAATTATTATTTTGGTGGAAAAGATGTTGCAATTGGGAAACGATTTTCCTTTCAAAGTTGGGAGAAATTTCGCAACGTGCATTCAATTCAGAATTTCTATCACTGATGAAGTACAATTGTAAAAATTTATGATTCTCGCCTGAGAATGGTAGAAGGGGCCCTGCTCTATGATAAATTTGCCCTTTTATTTTGAAAGTAGCCATAAATTGATCTGGATTTTCGATTTGGGCTCCAAACGACGTCATTTGGAAACATGAGTTGTATTTTCTGATTTTTGACAAAAAACGCTTAGATTTTGACGTAGTTCCAGTAAGGAAAGTCTTCAATGGCTCTGGTGGTTCAGCCAATAGAGGAAGTTTAACGTTTCCTGAGGCGCAACACATTCCCATTGTTTCACCATTGAATTTCAAGGCCTTGCAATAGGGACAAATTTCAGACATTGTTCCGAGTTGAACACATCTACTCAAGCTATAATCATCGACTGGGCTGTACCTGAATGCCAGGCGATAACTTTCAGATTGCTCTGATTCCTCGGCACGCTTTATTTTCTTACTTTCTCTATCAGCAGCAAGCCTGATTTCTTGCTGTTCTTGTGATTCCTTGGCACGCTTTCTTTTCTTACTTTCTCTATCAGCAGCAAGCCTGATTTCTTGCTGTTCTTGTGATTCCTCTACACGCCTTCTTTTTTCACTTTCTCTTTTAGCAGCAAGTCTGCTTTCGCGTTGCTCTGGTAGTTCCTCGGCACGCTTTCTGTTCTTTCTTTCTCTATCAGCCTCAAACCTGTTTCCTTGCTGTTCTTTTGATTCCTCGGCACGCTTTCTGTTCTTTCTTTGTCTATCAGCCTCAAGCCTGTTTCCTTGCTGTTCTTTTGATTCCTCGGCGCGCTTTCTTTTCTGACTTTCTCTATCAGCGGCAAGTTTTTGGCATAGACTCTTTGAGCATCTTCATCGGCTTTTGCCATTGTAAGTTCATCAGTCATTTTAAACTTAAACATTAATAGATTTCTACGTGAACATATATGTCTTAAATATCTTTAATAATTTTATTTTAAGATAATATTTTATTAAAAGATAATTTTATCTTTAACGTCACCATCATAGCAAAAATGACGACAACTAGCTTCATGATTATATATCTTTAATGACGTCACCGCCATAGCAAAAATGACGACAACTAACTTCATGACGCCAGTCGACACAGAAACATGACGTAACCTGACAGACAGACACACAGGCAGACAACTTATTTTTATATATATAGATATATATATTTATATATATATATATATATATATATATATATATATATATATATATATATATATATATATATATATATATATATATATATATATATATATATATATATATATATATATATATATGTATATATATATATATATATATATATATATATATATATATATATATATATATATATATATATATATACTAGCTGTTGGGGTGGCACTTTGCGCCACCCCAACACCTAGTTGGTGGGGCGCTTCGCGCCCGCCCAAGCCCCCCCGCGCGCGTAAGTCGTTACGCGCCATATTAGTTACGCGCCATTGTAGCAGTGTCCCTGTGTCCCACCTGTGAATAGAGATAGATATAAATATATATTTTTAACTACTTAAAACATGCGAATATACAACATTCCTCGCTGTCCCATTGTCTGTGCATATAAATAGCATTTATATTCCCTGTGTCCCGGTCGTCATTTGTGTCCTGGTGTCCCAGTTTGTATTTCCTCTTTGAGTGTCCCGGTCGTCATTTATATTCCCTGTGTCTATTCAAACAATCCCTGTGTCTCAGTCGTCAATTATATATCCCACCTGTGCCCCCGGCGTCCTCGTTGTAGTTGTGTCCCTGCGTCCCGGTCGTCATTTATATTCCCGGTCGTGATTTGTGTCCGGGTGTCCCAGTCTGTAATTTTTCTTTGAGGTTCCTGGTCGTCATTTATATTTCCTCTGTGTCGGTCGTCATTTGTGTCCCGGTCTGTAATTTATCTTTGAGTGTTTTTTCTTTTTAGTTTTTTTTTGTTTTTTACATTTTTTCAGTTTTTTTTTCTTCTTTATTTTTCAGCGTCACTATGAAGTACATATCGCCGAACCTTCAGTCATTTTACAATTAAACATTTTTCCGTGAACGCATGTCTTAAATACCATTAATGACGTCACCGTCAAAGCAAAAATGACGACAACTAATTTCATGACGTCAGCCGACACAGAAACATGACGTCACCTGATCCACAGACAGACAGACAACTTATTTTTATATATATAGATATATATAGAAGCGCCACCCCAACACCTAGTTGGTGAGGGCGCTTCGCGCCCCCCCCCCCAAGCCCCCCCGCGCGCGTAAGTCTTTACGCGCCATTGTAGTTGTGTCCCTATGTCCCACCTGTGAATATAGATAGATAGATATATATATATATATATATATATATATATATATATATATATATATATATATATATATATATATATATATATATATATATATGTTTTTAACTACGTAAAACTTGCAAATATACAACATTCTTTGCTGTCCCATTGTCTGTGCATATAAATAGATTGTCAGGTTTACCGACTCTTGAACATGCAACATATAATGGTCCATGGGAAAACAATCCGTATTCAGATCTATACCTCATGATTCTAATGATTGCCCTTGAGCTTTGTTGATGGTGATTGCTAATCGACCATTCCCTGAGTCGCCATCATCATTTATATATCCTCCTGTGCACCCCGGCGTCCCCTTTGTAGTTATGTCCCTGTGTCCCGGTTGTCATTTATATTCCCTGTGTCCCGGTCGTCATTTGTGTCCCGGTGTCCCAGTATGTGATTTTTCTTTGAGTGTCCCGGGCGTCATTTATATTCCTTGTGTCCCGGTCGTCATTTATATCCCCCTGTGCCCCCCGGCGTCCCCGTTGTAGTTGTGTCCCTGTGTCCCGGTCGTCATTTATATTCCCTGTGTCCCGGTCGTCATTTGTATCCCGGTGTCCCGGTCTGTATATACATTCTTTTTTTAGTTTTGTTTTTCTCCTTTATTTTTTTCCTTTTTTCTTTTTTTTCTTTTTTAGTTTATTTAGATTTTTAGATTTTTTAGTTTTTTTATTAGTTTTTGGTTGTTTTTTCTTTTTAGTTTTTTTGTAGTTTTTACCTTCTTTTTAGTTTTTTTAGTTTTTTTTTTACTTATGTCCTGGTCGTCATTTATACTCCCTGTGTCCCGGTGCTTTGTTGATTGCTAATCGAACATTTCTTTTGTCCCGGTCGCTTTCTCTTTGAGTGTCGTCATTTATTTAGATTGTCAGGTTTACCGACTCTTGAACATGCAACATATAATTGTCCATGGGAAAATTCCCTGTGTCCCGGTCGTCATTTATATTCCCAGTATCCCGGTCGTCATTTGTGTCCCAGTGTTCCAGTCTGTAATTTCTCTTTGAGCGTCCCGTTTGTCTTTGTTTGATGGTGAGCTTTGTTGCCCCTTGAGCTTTAATGATGGTGATTGCTAATCGAACATTGCCTGTGTCCCCGTCGTCATTTATGTCCCCCCTGTGCCCCCGGCGTCACCGTTGTAGTTGTGTCCCTGCGTCCCGGTCGTCATTTATATTCCCTGTGTCCCGGTCGTCATCCCGGTATACATTCGTTTTTGAATTGGTATATGATGAAATAAATTTTTAATTTTTTCCCTTTTTTTCCTTTTAGTTTTTTTTTTACCTTTTTTTGAAGTTTTTGACCTTGGTGTTTGTCATTGGTTTTGACCTTTTTATAGGTTTTTTAGTTTTTTTCTTTTTTCTTTTTAGTTTTTTTTTGAAGTTTTTATCTTTTTAGTTTTTTTATTTTTATTTATATTTTTTTAGTTTTCTTTTTCTCCTTTATTTTTCAGTTTTTTTCCTTTTTTTCTTTTTTTTCTTTTTTAGTTCTTTTAGATTTTACCTTTTTTAGTTTTTTTTAGTTTTTTAGATGAAAATTTTTTTAGTTTTTTTCCTTTTTTTCTTTTTAGTTTTTTATTGGTTTTTACCTTTTTTTTTAGCTTTTTTAGTTTTTTTTTGTTTTTTCTTTTTACTTTTTTTTAGTTTTTATCTTTTTTATTTTTTTTATTTTTATTCTTAATTTTATTAGTTTTCTTTTTCTCTTCTATTTTTCAGTTTTTTCCTTTTTTTAAGTTTTTTTTAGTTTTTAGTTTTTTACCTTTTTTAGCCTAACCAGGATTTGAACCTGGGACCTTCATTCTCCGTTCTGACACCCTCTCTCATCGAGTGACTACTCCAGCATGTTCATTTTGGTGTTTTAAATGGTATATTATTAACCAAATTAATGTGTTTTACAATATACTAAGCATCGTCAAAGCAAAAATGACGACAACTAATTTCATGACGTCAGCCGACACAGAAACATGACGTCACCTAATCCACAGACAGACAGACAGACAACTTATTTTTATATATATATATATATATATATATATATATATATATATATATATATATATATATATATATATATATATATATATATATATATATATATATGTATATATATATATATATATATATATATATATATATATATTCACAGGTGGGACACAGGGACACAACTACAATGGCGCCTAACGACTTACGTGCGCGGGGGGCTTGGGGCCCCCCGCGCCCCAATATATATATATATGTATATATATATATATATATATATATATATATATATATATATATATATATATATTATATATATATATATATATATATATATATATATATATATATATATATATATATATATATATATATATATATATATATATATATATATATATATATATATATATATGTATATATATATATATATATATATATATATATATATATATATATATATATATATATATATATATATATATATATATATATATATATATATATATATATATATATATATATATATATATATATATATATATATATATATATATATATATATATATATATATATATATATATATATATATGCTTTAAAATATTGGTTTTTCTTAATTCGAATTGAATTTACCATAAATTAGAAAAGGATAATTAAAGCCTAAACAAAACAAAAATTTAACTGCATCAAAAAATAAAAATCGTAAATAAAGCTAAAAGAGAAAGATAATTATAGAATGAAAATAATGATGTGGAAAAGAATAAATTTGTTTCGTGTCTTAAAACCATGAAAAACCCACCAAAATAGGTTTTGAAACAAATCTTCAAAGACATTCATAGAAAAGGAGAAAGAATAGTACTGATGAAAAAAGGTCCCACCGAGATTTGAACTCGGATCGCAGGATTCAAAGTCCTGAGTGCTAACCATTACACCATGGGACCTTGTACATAAAGCAAATTTTTCTTCTGTTAATGATAAAATGAAATAATTCTAATAGTTTTGTCATGCAACCTCCCCCCTCCCACTCTCTGTATAATTTGAAAATTCGGTGTTTGCTTTGGTAAATATCTATTTTGGTTTTTGGAAACAAATCATAAGACACAAATAAATTGACCCTCTTTAGGTTTTGAACTTAAAGGATTTTGACACTTTAGGGTTTTGACCCTTCCTACATTTTCAGTAAGTGGCACTGTGATTATAGGCTAAGAAAAGAAGCAAAACTAAGACTACCTTACAGTCGTATATAACTATGAATTTCAAAGTAAAAGAGCAACTTTATCATAGAGCAGGGTCCCTTCTACCATTCTCAGGCGAGAATCATAAATTTTTACAATTGTACTTCATCAGAGATAGAAATTCTGAATTGAATGCACGTTGCGAAATTTCTCCCGACGTTAAAGGACAATCGTTTCCCAATTGCAACATCTTTTCCACGAAAATAATAATTTTTTGCTTTTGTTCAAAACAGCCATCGATTTGATGCCTAATGATACGCATAAAATTGTTATTTCTGCTGACAAAACGCCTCCTGGCCAACATGTACGTAGATACAATGCTCCAACTATCGACCAAGTGGCAATCGTTATGGTCGGTCATCAGTTTTTACCTCGAGATATTATTCTTCATAAGCGAAACGCTCAGTTGGTAAGAATTGCTGAAACTCATCGATGCTACGATGCCCTACAATATTCTATCATCTTTTGGGATGGAGCCGACGGCTATCACTTTAATATTAAATTGATAAATCCAGCCACTAACAAAGAAATGAATAAGAAATGCAGTGTAATGCATTATTATTTCTATAAACTAATGATTCGGCAGGATGAAGACAATTATATTTTAAAATGCCGTCAATTGTTTCACCAATACATCGTTGATATGTATGCAAAAAATTGAATCAGAACGTTTGCTATTTATCCGTCTGAATCATACCAAGCTCCGCTCTGAACAATACATTCATTTGAGATGCAGTTGTAAATGACGGTAATACAACAAACGTTGGAAGATTAACGATTTTACCTTCGTCATATGCTGGCAGTCCCCGTCATATGCATGAATATGCTTAAGATGCTATTGCGTATGTTTGTCTCTATGGTCGTCCAGATTTATTTATTACATTTACATGTAATCAATCTTGGGACGAGATATAGCAGCTTTTACTTCAAGGACAATCGGCGGTTCATAGACATGGCATTACGGCCCCTTTCTTCCGGCAAAAGTTGAAATCACTGATAAACTACATAGTAAAACTTGAAGTGTTTGAGTCAGCTCGATGCTGGATGTACTCCAGCATCGAGCTAGTATCGAGTAGTGGAATGGCAAAAACGAGGATTGCCACACACATAAATACTAATCTGGCTACATTATAAAATTACTTCTAATGAAATTGATGATGTGATTTCCGCTGAAATACCTGATGAAAATTTCGATGGGGGGTTATATGATATTGTTGTAAAAAATATGATACATGGACCTTGCGGTGCACTGAACGAAAATTCATAATGCATGGCTAAAGGAAGGTGCACAAAGAAATATCCTCGACTTTTAGTCGGTAAAACAGCAATAACAAAGAAGCGTAACGGTACCACCATCGAAGTAGATAACCAGTGGGTTGTTCCATATTCCCCATTATTATCAAAAACATTTAATGCACACATAAACGTTGAATACTGTAACTCCGTAAAGGCAATCAAATACACATGTAAATACGTCAACAAAGGCAGTGACATGGCAGTTCTTGGCTTGCAGTCTGAAATCAAAGATATCGACGAAATCGTACACTATCAGGCTGGAAGATACATAAGCAGTAATGCAGCTGTTTGGCGAATTCTTTCATTTCCGATACATGAACGTAGTCCAGCTGTTGTTCACTTAGCGGTACATTTACACAATGGTCAACGTGTTTATTTTTCGGAATCCAACGCGCAACAAAAAGCCCTGGATCCACCAGATACAAAGTTAACTGCTTTCTTTTCGCTATGCAAAAATGATTCTTTTGCAAAAAAACTGCTGTATACTGAAGTGCCTTCGTATTACACGTGGAATACTAAAAATGAAGTATTTGAACTTGGAAAACAGGGTACGTCAGTTGACGGCCAACCTACCATCTTCAAAGATACCACGATAGAAAGACTCTACACCGTTCACCCCAATCTAAATGAATGCTTCTTTCTACGCCTACTCTTGGTGAATGTACCCGGTCCGACGTCCTTTGAGTATTTGAGAACAGTAAACGGTACTATACATGACACTTACCGTAGTGCAAGCCAAGCTCTGAATTTATTGGAGAATGACCAACACTGGGATAACTGCATCAATGACGCGTGCGAAACGTCAACTGCAAGTCTAATTCGTGCATTGTTTGGAATCATACTAACAACTTGCTCTCCTTCAGCTCCTGCAGAGTTATGGGAAAAATATAAATCGAAAGTGTCCGAAGATATACTCCATCGAAAACGGTTAGACACGTCAGATATAACTTTTGATTTTACATCAGAAATTTATAACTACACTTTAGTTATTATAGAAGATTTGTGCGTATGTATGGCAAACAAACCTCTTCAGGATTTGGGAATGCCTTCACCTAATCGTACCGCTGCTGTTTCGACATGTGTAGAATTGGATCGTGAACAAAGTTACAGTACGAATGATCTAATGTCGTATGTACAAAATATATTTCCAAGTTAACGTCGGAACAAAAAGACATTTATGATACGATAATGCATTGTGTCGATAACACCGTTGGAGAAACTTTCTTTTTGGATGCGCCAGGAGGTACTGGTAAAACGTTTGTGATAAAACTGATTCTGGCATCAATTCGATCAAAAAATGATATAGCGTTGGCAATTGCCTCATCCGGAATATCCGCAACGTTGCTGCCTGGTGGAAGAACTGCTCATTCCTCTTTGAAATTGCATCTGAATTTGCATTCTACAGAAACTCCCACGTGCAATATTTCCAAATCATCTGGGATGGTTAAAGTATTTCAGCAATGCTAACTTATTATTTGGGACGAGTGCACCATGGCACACAAAAAATCGCTCGAGGCTCTGGATCAATGTTTGAAAGATTTGCGAGGGAATTCGAAACCCTTTGGCAGTAATTAATATTGCTTTCGGGAGATTTCAGGCAAACATTACCTATAATACCTAGATCAACCCTTTCAGACGAAATGAATGCTTGCCTGAAAAATTCTAATTTATGGGAAAATGGGTGGTATAGATCTTAATACTGATTGTTTTTCCCATGCACAATTGTACGTTGCATATTCGAGGGTTGATAAACCTGACAATCTATTTATATGCAGCGACGATTAACCGCTTCATTTGGTTCCAAAACTGTGTCGACTGATTTGTAAAGGACTGCCTGGTCTCGAATCTTGGTCAAAACAATATTGTTTATTTCGTGGACGTCTATATTTTTGGGTGCAAGAATCGCTCTTTCATTTAGCCATTTATTATTTTCATAATTGTTTAGAATATTCGGAAATACTTTTTCAATCCATTCATTTTTGGACGTCACTAAATTACAGAAATCAGCAGGTAGTTGTATACGTCCTGAAATTGAGTCTACTGGGAGCTTTCCGTTTCCAATTGCCAGCAATTGATCTGAAAATGTTTGACCAGAGTCATCGTTTTGCAATCGGACACGCATATTTGCAGTTAATTTTAATTTTTTTACGTGTGCCCATAAATTAGAATTTTTCAGGCAAGTATTTATTTCGTCGGCATTTCTTAACGTGCATTCTATTCAGAATTTCTATCACTGATGAAGTACAATTGCAAAAATTTATGATTCTCGCTTAAGAATGGTAGAAGGGACCCTGCTCTATGATAAATTTGCCCTTTTACTTTGAAAGTAGACATAAATTGATCTGGATTTTCGATTTGGGATCCAAACGACGTCATTTGGAAACATGAGTTATATTTTCTGATTTGTGATAAAAAAAACACTTAGATTCTGACGTAGTTCCAGTAAGGAAAGTCTTCAATGGCTCTGGTGGTGCAGCCAATAGAGGAAATTTAACTTTTCCTGAGGCGCAACACATTCCCATTGTTTCACCATTGAATTTCAAGGGCTTGCAATAGGGACAAATTTTAGACATAGTCCCGAGTTGAACACATCTACTCAAGCTATAATCATCGACTGGGCTGTACCTGAATGCCAGGCGATGACTTTCAGGTTTCTCTGATTCCTCGGCACGCTTTCTTTTCTTACTTTCTCTATCAGCAGCAAGCCTGATTTCTTGCTGTTCTTGTGATTCCTCGGCATGCCTTCTTTTTTACACTTTCTCTTTTAGCAGCAAGTCTGGTTTCATGTTGCTCTGGTAGTTCCTCGGCATGCCTTCTTTTTTCACTTTCTTCTTTAGCAGCAAGTCTGGTTTCATGTTGCTCTGGTAGTTCCTCGGCACGCCTTCTTTTTTCACTTTCTCTTTTAGCAGCAAGTATGGTTTCGCATTGCTCTGGTAGTTCCTCGTCACGCTTTCTGTTCTTTCTTTCTGTATCAGCCTCAAGCCTGTTTTCTTGCTGTTCTTTTAATTCCTCGGCACGCTTTCTTTTCTTACTTTCTCTATCAGCAGCAAATTTTGGCAAAGACTCTTTGAGCATCTTCCTCAGCTGTTGCCATTGTAAGTTTACCAGTCATTTTACAGTTAAAGATTAATAGATTTCTTCGTGAACGCATGTCTTAAATACCTTTAATGACGTCACCGTCATAAAAAAAATGACGACAACTAACTTCATGACGTCAGTCAACACACAAACATGACGTCACCCGACAGACCCACACACCCACAGATTTTATACAGACCCACACAAACACAGAACTTATTTTTATATATATAGACTAGCTGTTGGGGTGGCGCTTGGCGCCACCCCAACACCTAGTTGGAGGGGGTGCTTCACCCCTCCAAGCCCTCCCGCGCGCGTAAGTCAATACGCGCCATATTAGTTACGCGCCATTGTAGTTGTGTCCCTATGTCCCACCTGTGAATATAGATTCCCGGTCGTCATTTATATTCTCTGTGTCCCGGTCGTCATTTGTGTCCCGGTGTCCCAGTCTGTGATTTCTCTTTGAGTGTCCCAGGCGTCATTTATATTCCTTGTGTCCCGGTATCCCGGTCGTCATTTGTGTCCCGGTGTCCCGGTCTGTATATACATTCGTTTTTGAATGGTCTTTTTTTTAGTTTTTTACCTTTTTTTTAGTTTTTTTAGTTATACGTCATGATTTTAATGATTGCCCTTGAGCTTTGTTGATGGTGATTGCTAATCGAACATTCCCTGTGTCGCCGTCGTCATTTATATATCCCCCTGTGCCCCCTGGCGTCCCCGTTGTAGTTGTGTCCCTATGCCCCGGTGGTCATTCATATTCCCTGTGTCCCGGTCGTCATTTGTATCACGGTGTCCCGGTCTGTATATACATTCGTTTTTGAAATGGTATATGATGAAATAAATTTTTGTATTTTTCTCCTTTTTTTCTTTTTAGTTTTTTTTTGGTTTTTACTTTTTTTTATTTTTTTAGTTTTTTTCTTTTTTCTTTTTCTTTTTTTTATTTTTAATTTTTTTTAGTTTTGTTTTTCTCCTTTATTTTTCATTTTTTTTCATTTTTTTATTTTTTTCTTTTTTAGTTTTTTTAGTTTTTTAGCTTTTTTAGCTTTTTATTAGTTTTTAGTTTTTTTTTCTTTTTAGTTTTTTTGTAGTTTTTACTTTTTTTTATTTTTTTTAGTTTTTTTACGTGTCCTGGTCGCCATTTATACTCCCTGTGTCCCGGTCGTCATTTGTGTCCCGGTGCTTTGTTGACGGTGATTGCTAATCGAACATTCCTTGTGTCCCGGTCGCTTTCTCTTTGAGTGTCCCGGTCGTCATTTATATTCCCTATGTGCCGGTGTCCCGGTCGTCATTTGTGTCCCGATGTCCCGGTATGTAATTTCGTCAGTAAAAAACATAACGTCAGTCAACACACAAACATGACGTCACCCGACAGACCCACGCACACACACAGACAACTTATTTATATATATATATATATATATATATATATATATATATATATATATATATATATATATATATATATATATATATATATATATATATATATATATAATTGTCCATGGAAAAAAAATCCGTATTCAGATCTGTACCTCATTATTCTAATGATTGCCCTTGAGCTTTGTTGATGGTGATTGCTAATCAAACATTCCCTATGTCCCCATCGTCATTTATATATCCCCCCTGTGCCCCCTGGCGTCCCCGTTGTAGTTGTGTCCCTGTGTCCCAGTCGTCGTTTATATTCCCTGTGTCTCGGTCGTTATTTGTGTCCCGGTGTCCCGGTCTGTAATTTATCTTTGAGTGTCCCGGTCGTCATTTATATCTCCCGGTCGTTATTTGTGTCCCAGTGTCCCAGTCTGTAATTTCTTTTTGAGTGTCCCGTTCTTCATTTATATTCCCTGTGTCCCGGCTTTTAGTTTTCTTTTTCTCCTTTATTTTTCAGTTTTTTTCCTTTTTTAGTTTTTTTTTCTTTTTCAGTTTTTAGTTTTTTAGTTTTTTTATTAGTTTTTAGTTTTTTTTCTTTTTAGTTTTTTTGTAGTTGTTAACTTTTTTTTAAGTTTTTTTTTAGTTTTTCTTCTTCTTTCGTGTTTAGTTTTTTAGCTTTTTTTGTTTTTTTTAGTATTTTTTTTAGCTTTTTTAGTTTTTTAGTATTTTCGTTTTAGTTTTTTTTTGTAGTTTTTACCTTTTTTAGTCTTTTTCTTCTTTTGTGTTAATGCTAAAGCCAAGGTTCAAACCTGGAGTCTCTCGGACCTAGAACCTGAAACATAACGCCCGTGTCCTAATTTGTGTCCCGGTCTGTAATTTCTCTTTGAGTGTTTTTTCTTTTTAGTTTTTTACCTTTTTTCTTTTTTCAGTTTTCTTTTTCTTCTTTATTTTTCAGCGTCACTATGAAATACATATCGCCGAACCTTTGTTTTTTCAACTAAAATCTGGTAGGCTTTGATGACCTTATCCAAGTCAATATCCCAAACCCAATCATCATCGCTATTATTTTCAGTTTTGATATGTTTTGACTCTCGCTGTCCAGGTGGATTTTCATATAACTGCGCGGTTTTGCGTTCTTTAGCCGCAAGCCCGTTTTCTTGCTGTTCTTGTGATTCCTCGGCACGCTTTCTTTTCTTACTTTCTCTATCAGCCACAAGTTTTTTGGCATAGACTCTTTGAGCAGCTTCCTCGGCTGTTGCCATTGTAGGTTCTTCAGTCATTTTATAATTAAACATTTTTCCGTCCACGATATTCTTACAATTAAAAATTTGTCTTTGAATGATTTTCTTAAATACTTTTATTGACTTCATCGTCATAACAAACATGACGACAACTAACTTCATGACGACAAGATGACATGACGTCACTCGACAGACCCACAGACAAACAACTTATTTTTATACATATAGAAGATATCTATCTATATATATAAAAATAAGTTCTGTGTGTGTGTTTCGAGTGACGTTATGTTTGTGTGTCAACTGATGTCATGTTTGTCGACTTACGTCATTATAAGGATTGAGCTGTATGCGTCATGAAGTTGTTTGTCGACTGACGTCATGTTTGTCAACTGATAAAATTACATACCGGGACACCGGGACACAAATGACGACTGGGACACAGGGAATATAAATGACGACCGGGAACCTCAAAGAGAAATTACAGTCTGGGACACCCAGACACAAATCACGACCAGGACACAGGGAATATCAATGACGACCGGGACACAGGGACACAACTACCACGGGGACGCCGGGGGCACAGGCGGGATATATAAATGACGACCGTTACACAGGGATTGTTCGAATATAAATTACAGACCGGGACACCGGGACACAAATGACGACTAGGACACCGGGACACAGGGAATATAAATGACGACCGGGACACTCAAAGAGAAATTACAAACTGGGACACCGGGACACAAATATTTTTTAGATTTAAATATTAATATTTGTGATAATAATAAATTAAGTTTTAAAATGTATAATAAAACGGATGATTTTGATTTTGAAGTGATTAGTTTCCCATTCCCTGAAAGTAATATACACTCAAATATCACATATTCAGCGTTTTTCTCACAGTTACTTCGTTATGCAAGGATTTGTAGTAATTATATTGATTTTAAAAATAGACGTAAAATCTTAAGCCAAAAATTGATATCAAGAGGTTTTTCTGCAAATAAATTAACTTGGCAATTTAAAAAATTTAGTTTTCATTATAACGAACTTTTAAATAAATATCAAAGAATTATCTAGAAATACTTAAAGAAATTTTCAACTAATTTCGGAGGTTCGAGAAATGTTGTCCCAGCGCCATTTATTTTGAATTCTGTTTCTAATTGAGCGGATTTTCTTAAAAATTAGCCACATGGTAAAGATGAATGCTATAATTGTTTAGTTCATTCAGGTTTTTTGCAATGTGTTAATATTTGTGATTTGGTAAAATTTATAATATTTAGTTTACCTATAGTTGCTAAAGGGAGGGATATATTAACAGGATAAGCTTGTTTTGGTTTTACTTGGTTGTTATACATTTGCTGCTTTTTTTTTATTTCATAGGCATGTATTTTGGGGGTGATACCTGACGCGGGGATGCCATGGATATTCTGTGGTAGCCACAACACTGAGCTGGGTAGAGAATTTAAAGTGGCGAAACCCTATATAGGCCAGTGTATTCTCCTGATGAGCCCTTGTGTTGGGTTGTTGCCTCTGAATTATTTGTCTATGTTATTTTTTCTATTGTTTGGTAAATGACGACTTATACTTATTGACGACATGACTGCCTGTCCATGGATTATTCTTTGTGGTTGATTGTGTATGCCTATGCTGTTTGACCTATGTGATTGTATGGATGAGTAGGGTTAAGGCCTCATTCAAGTGCTGGTCTATATTAGTCACTAATTTAGGAAAACAGTCTTCCTTTTCTCCTTCTGTCTCTCTCTTTTTCTTTTTTTTTTGTGTTTGTGCTGTTGCATTGGTGATTTCTCTTTTCATGATATATATATATATATATATATATATATATATATATATATATATATATATATATATATATATATATATATATATTCAAAAGTGGGACAGAGAGACACAACTACAATGGCGCGTAACTAATATGGGCGTAACGATTTACGCGCGCAGGGGGGCTTAGGGGGGATCGAAGCACCCCACCAACTAGGTGTTGGGGTGGCGCGAAGCGCCACCCCAACACATATATATATATATATATATATATATATATATATATATATATATATATATATATATATATATATATATATATATATATATATATATATATATATATATATATATATATATATATAGAAAGAGAAAAATGGAGGTATGGAGGTGAACTGTAATAAGCAGAAGATTTGGACATTAATGAAGTGAATGGTTCTACATAGAAGCTCCCAATTGCCGGAGTTACCACGTTCAATGAGCCGATAGCGTCAATTCATCAAAGCATAGGGGGATGGGTGAAATTTTTTTTAATACACTATTTTTAAAATGCAAAATGGGGCAATAAAGTCTAGAAATCACAACGCCCCATCTGCCCGATTAACGTCATTACTAAGACCGTTTGAAAGCTCATGGCTCTTTCCGTTTCAAGATCGGACATCAAAGTTTAGTACTCTTACAATATGGAAAACCATCGGGATTTCATGTGGTCTTACTAGACTATTACCTTAGACAAGATGCAAGAAAGGTATAGTATTGAGAAATAATGAGAGAATGATTACGGAGTTTTAGGGCAGTCTTTAGCTTACCCTTTACTCTAAATCTATGGGATTGAAAAGGAAATGTAAAGTTTGGCTCCCCACTTGAAATCAAAATACTAAGACTTTTCTTGACCGAAAAATATAAATCATAGAAATTTTTGCGTTACGGATTGATACAACTGCACATATTTGGCATAAAGGAAAATAATGATAAAAAAACATAAAAAAAGAAATCTCAAAACTAAAGTCCTTATTGAAGTTGGTCCACATAATTGGCTGAGTTCTGTTCTTTTTGTTTCTTCTAATTTTTAATTTTGTATCAATCCAAATACAAAAAGAAATGGATTTAAAAACTCATAATGGTCGACCCATCCTCTTCAAACATGACATCTATAATGGGATAGACTCTAAAATCTTAAGAGAGAAAGTGTTAAGGTATCCTTCACAATCACCCGTAATAGCCGAATACTCTGAGCTTCTTTTACAATCCAGGACCAAAGTAAATAAAAAGAAATCCTAGACCCATGACTCCCAACGTTGGGCACATTCCCCACTAGTGGGAAATCGCAATATTTTGGTGGGTCGTGGGCAGGACAAGCACTCTTCAGCTGACATTGCTTTAGAGCCTTTGTTTTTTTTCAAAAGGCATTTTTAATGCGAATGCCGTAACATTTTAGTGCATTTAAAGACAAAAAACGTTATAATGTGTCAATGACGTTATATACAATGACATTTGAAACGGTTGTGGGTGTAGCTGAACCCATGCAACTGAGCTTCCGTGCAACTCAGCCCTATTTAACTGAACCCTCGTGCAACTGAACCCCGTTAGGCTGGATCTACATGCTCGATCCTATTTAACTGAGCCCTCGTGGAACTAAACCCCTGTGTAAATCAACCCTATTTAAATGAACCCTCGTTTACCTGGGTGCCCGTACAGCTACGTCTATTAACTATACCCTCGTGCAACTCGACCCCTGTTTAAATAAACCCTCTTTTGACTTAACCCATATATAACTCGTCAATATATAAATTAAACCTTGTTTCACTGAACTCAACCCAAGGCTTAAGAACAAGTTTCAACTAGAACTATTTGGAAGTTAAGAATATGCATGTCGATTCGTTAAGAATTTCTAACTTATATTGCCCATTTAGGAACAGAGTCTTCGTTTAGTTTTCAGGTGATAACTACTTTTCTGATATATTGAATTTTAAAACCTACTTTTTAATCTTATTTATTCAGTCCCTCGAAATGTAATAAATTCAGCGACCTTAAGTGATTACAGAAGTTTTACAATAGTCTGCTATGGATTAACATATAAAGTGCTTATTGTTATGGGCTAATTATGGATAGCTCAGTTCAGTTCAGTTCAGTTGGCTTTATTATTAGAACAAAAATATTTACAAGAGCACTATTCCAATGGTTTCCATAAGGCTCCATGGCCCGTAGTATGGAGGCTAAATACACTAAACTTGAAACAAATAAACAAAAGAAATCACTACAATAATACAAAAACTCAAGCAACAAGAGAAATCACCAATCCTTGATCGATCCTTACATTTAAAACCTATTGATCCCTTGACCCCATCCAGTGCATTGGGCTCAGCTACCATCCAAGTCCCTGTAATAATAATAATAAGTCAAATAATGATAAATAAATTAAAATTAAACTAATCAATATCATAATTAAAACTTTAAACATCTTTAAGCGTTGTTTGGATGTAATACCACGGTAGCACCAACAGGTACGACATTTTGTGCCTTCAACAATTTTTTGGTCCGAATTATAGAAAATAATTCATCAGCCAAATTTCATGAAGTTTTTCGCTAATTCAATGATAGCCTTTGCAGAAGAGAGCGAGAACAAACACAAGAGCCGTATTGGTATTGGCCGGACATTGATCATTAATCTGTTGGGGAAATGCGTTTTGGGTACCGGCACTTCTCATAGGTTTTTTATTTATCTGTTTTATAGTAAATATCAGTAGCTAATTAATATTCATCTACGCTATTTCATTACAATTTGACATTACACCATGTCTCATTCACCTTCATTATCTACCCCTAGACTCATTTACCCTGCTAAAGTTTCATTTCTCGTTTATATTTTACCCTTGTCTAGTCTTTTGATACCATCTGTCGTGTATCCTTTACTCTAATGGCTCTACATCTAAACCATGTTGTGAATTTTCTCCAGACAAATAGAACGCTGGATTTAGCTTTGCTGAGCAAGAAATGACACTTGACTTTTCGAGCTAGCTGTATTACGGGAAGCAAAGATGGTAGTCCTTGAACTAGCTCGAACAAGTATCTATAGCTACAAAAAGCCTAACAAAAGAACTCGGTAATTTCATAAATTGTGGAAAATCTAACCGACTATGACAGGAAAAACATCCAGATTCTATCCCTTGTAATCTCACACCCTTCGAATGTTCCAGAGATTCCTGAAACATATTTCTCTATTTTACTAGAAGAAATTGGGGATCTCAAAAGCTCAATATCGATGATAAAACAGTATACTACATGTTTCAACCTGGCAGCTTTTCCATCAACAGCCAATGTACTTCAATTTGACTTGAAGTCTCAGCAAGAGAGACTTCAACTTGCTCTGTCATCATAGAAGACGCTCCTTGTATTGACACCTTGTCCAAGCAGCAAACATTTAGTCAACTGCAATTTGAAGACGGGTAAAAGGGGTTAAACAGTTAAAAAATAACAAGATACAAGTCAAATTTAGTGACTTTGCTAAAGCTAAAGAATTTTGCAAGGAGGCTCCTACCGCTCTTTCTACAAATTACCGATAGGTTGCCCAAACAATATCAAGTGGAAACTTAAAGAAGAAAAACAATATGAGGTCTTTGTATGGACATTAGTGCAAGTTTACTGACACTACACAACCCATACCTGATAGAGGAAGCCTTGTGCTTTGGCCGAACCGAAACTGTAAAATTGACTCTCAAGAATAGGTAGTCATTGAACTTGGCAATTTCTAGCGGAATTAAATTGGGATAAGATATTTTCCGAGTGGACAAGTACAAGCAGGCCTCTCGAAGGTGCTTTAGTCGCCAAATCTTCGAGCATCTAGTTAAAAATGGTAGAAGTGATCCCAGATGTGATATATGTTCCTTACCTCAAAACAGCAGCAATACCTCACCATGTAATGCAGAATCCAAATGGATTTCATGTAATAAACCACATGTATGTTTTAGCCTAAAATGTCAGAAACTGAAAGATATTTTGGGAAATAAGAGTTACTTATTGAATAGTTCTTTAAAAGCTCTGAGCCTGAATATTAACAGGTGCTGCAATAAAAAAAGGCTTAGGATGGTATCATTTAACTGTATGGTATAATGTTCATTTAGGAACATATGCTCTCTGGATTGAATGCAAATTTCTTAAATAGATCAAAATCGCACGACCTGTTCATGCAGCCTGCTAAGTTAATGGCAGGGCGTCCATCTGGAGGCCTTGCAACATATACAAGGAAAGAATTATAAGAAAAGTTGCCAATTAAAAACAGTAACTTCCTCTCTGTTGCATCTGTGGGTACTGAGTTAATAAATGTATATATGTCTACTAATTATAATAATGCTATCTCGCTGATAAACTTTTCTAAAGCATCTGATGCACTTCGGCAACATCTGGGATCTCTTGAGCGTAGTAGGAAATAATGGGTTGTGGCAGGTGACTTCAACTGCGATCCAAGCAAAAGACAATATCCACTCTGACATTTTCTTAATTACCGATTCGCTTCCTTTCAAATTTAGCCAAAATAATTTGATTGTACATATACCCATTCTAGTGGACCTACATCCAATATTGTCCATGTTCTGTCGTCTAGATCCATTTCTTGTCTCCCCGTCACAGTATACACAGATGATCCAATTAACAATCATCTTGGACTACTGAAAGTTCTTAAGCCGAATTGTCCAGACATGACAACAAACAACAAAGAGAGATAAAACTCCACGAAACAGCCTCAAAACGACCTCAAACGAGACTGCGGCCAGTGGATTTATTGAGTATTGCAACTCAATGGAAAACAAGAGCTAAGAGCTCATATGGCACTTGTGACGAGGCAAGAAGAGCTAATAGCCAAGAGCTCAAATGGTATGAGCTCTAACAAAATTCTAAGAATCAATAGATTGATTTAAAAGGAAAATCAGAGGCTTAATGCCGGTCAGGATTTAAAATAAGACCTCTGAGTCACGATGTCCTTCTAAATATCAAAATTCATTAAGATCCGATCACCCACTCGTAAGTTATAAATACCTAATTTTTTCTTATTTTTCCTCTCTCTTTTATCCCCCCAGATGGTTGAATCTGGGAAAACGAAATTTGTGCAGCTCCCTGACACGCCTACCTATTTTCATCGTCCTAGCACGTCCAGAAGCACCAAATTCGCCAAATAACTGAACCCCCCCAACTCCCCCAAAGAGAACAAATCGGGTACGGTTACGTCAATCACGTATCAAGGACATTTGCTTATCCACCAAGCTTCATCCCGATTCCTCCACTCCAAGTGTTTTCCAAGATTTCCCCCCTCCAACTCCCCCAATGTCAAAAGATCTGGTCGGTATTTGAAAAAGAGCTCTGAGAAATGAATTTCTTCTAAATATCAAATTTCATTAAGATCCGATCACCTATTCGTAAGATAAAAATACCCGTATTTTTACGTTTTCCGAGAATTCCGGTTTCCCCCTCCAAATCCCCTTCAATGTCACAGGATCTGGTCGGACTTTAAAATTAGAGCTTTAAAGCACAAGATCCTTCTAAATATCAAATTTTATTAAGATTTGGTAACCCTTAAGTAAGTTAAAAATACCTCATTTTTCCATATTACCCCCCCCCTCAACTCCACCAAAGAGAGCAGATCCCCGGTTATTTCAGTCATGTATTTTAGACAGGTTTTTATTCTTCCCATCCAGTTTCATCCTGATCTCTCCGCTTTAAGTATTTCCTAAGATTTCTGGTCCCCCCTCCAATGACGCTGGATCCGGTTGAGATTTAAAATAAGAGATCTGAGTTACGAGGTCCTTCTAAATATGAAGTTTCATGAAGATCCAATCACTCCTTCGCAAGTTAAAAATACGTTATTTTTTCTAATTTTTCAGAATTAACCCCCTCCCCAATAGAGCGGATCCTTTCCAATTATGTAAATCACGTATCTAAGACTTCTGCTTATTTTTCCCACGAAGTTTCATCCAGATCTCTCCAATCTAAGCGTTTTCCATGATTTCCCCCCAATGTCACCACATCCGTTTGGGATTTAAAATAAGAGCTTTGAGACACGATATCTTTCTAAATATCAAATTTCATTGAGATCTAATCACCCGTTTGTAAGCTAAAAATACCTCATTTTTTCTAATTTTTCAGAATTACCCCCCCCCCCCCCAACTACCCCAAAGAGAGCGGATCCGCTCCGGTTATGTCAATCATGTATTTTGGACTTGCGCTTATTTTTACCACCAAGTTCCATCCCGATCCCTCCACTCTAAGTGTTTTCCAAGATTTTAGGTTTCCCCCTCCCAACTCCCCCCAATGTCACCAGATCTGGTCGGGATTTAACATAACAGCTCTGAGACACGATATCGTTCCAAAAATCAAATTTCATTAATTTCTGATCAACTGTTCGTAAGTTAAAAATACTTTATTTTTTCTATTTATCCGAATTAACGGTCCCCCACTCCCCCCAGATGGTCAAATCCAGAAAACGACTATTTCTAATTCAATCTGGTCCGGTCCCTGATACGCCTTCCAAATTTCCTTCTAAACATTAAATTTCACTAAGATCTGATCACCTATTCGTAAGATAAAAATACTCCACTTTTCACGTTTTCCAAGAATTCCAGTTTCCCCCTCCAACTCCCCCAATGTCACAGGATCTGGTCTGAATTTAAAATTAGAGCTTTAAAGCACAAGATCCTTCTAAATATCAAATTTTATAAAGATCTGGTAACCCTTTCGTAAGTTACAAATACTTCATTTTTCCAAATTACCTCCCCCCCAACTCCACCAAAGAAAGCAGATCCGGTCCGGTTATGTCAGTCACGTATCTTAGACAGGTTTTTGGTCTTCCCATCCAGTTTCATCCTTATCTCTCCGCTTTACGTATTTTCTAAGATTCCCCCCCCCCTCCCAATGACGCTGGATCCGGTAGAGATTTAAAATAAGAGATCTGAGTTACGAGGTCCTTCTAAAAATGAAGTTTCATGAAGATCCGATCACTCCCTCGTAATTTAGAAATACGTCATGTTCTCTAATTTTTCAGAATTAACCCCCCCCTCCCAATTGAACGGATCCGTTCCAATTATGTAAATCACGTATCTAAGACTTCTGCTTATTTTTCCCACCAAGTTTCATCTCGATCCCTCCACTCTAAATGTTTTCCAAGATTTTAGGTTTCCCCCTCCCAACCCAAACCCCTCCCCACGTCAACAGATACGGTCGGGATTTAAAATAACAGCTCTGATAAACGATATCCTTCCAAACATTAAATTTCATTAAGATCTGATCAATCGTTCGTAAGTTAAAAATACTTCATTTTTTCTATTTTTTCCGAATTAACGGGCCCCACTCCCCCCAGATGGTCAAATCGGGAAAACGACTATTCTTAATTTAATCTGGTCCGGTCCCTGATACGCCTGCCAATTTTCATCATCCTAGCTTACCTGGAATGCCTAAAGTAGCAAAACCGCGACCTTCAGACCGACGGACAGACCGACAGACCGACAGAATTTGCGATTGCTATACGTCACTTGGGTAATATCAAGTGCCATAAAAACTTACAATTAAGAGAGCCTCCTGAAACTTTTGTTTCGGCTCTGGCTGAACATACGTTCTTTCATCCTGAACATTTAATACAATTTGATGAGGCTACAGCTATTTCTAATGATAGGGGTTTTTTTCAGTGGGGGAGGGAGGCTATAGAAATTAAAAAGGAACATATTTTTGCTAATCTTTCAATAAATGGAGACACGGGGAATTTAAATATTGACCCAATTTATGATTGTCTTTTGAAAAATGAGCCAATAGTCAATAAGGGAATTAAAACTTTACACAATTACAAGGGGACAAGATTAAATGCTAGAACAAAAAGAGTTGCTTCTGGTTATTTTGCAACAGAATAATTAACTCAGTTTCAATTTTAATAATTTGTCCTCAGTTGCTCTTTGATGTTCTCATTGAAGCAACTCTAATAGCTTCTTTTCACTACGTGGATTAGTAGCGAAAATTGTATTTATTATTGGTGGTGGTTTCATTTGTTTTTAGTTTAGTGTTTTTTCTTTTTATCTTGTGCTGAGGACGCCCAGTTTAGATACAGGCGAAGCCTCCTGTATATATATATATATATATATATATATATATATATATATATATATATATATATATATATATATATAGTTCCGTGGGGTGGGGTTGGCTTGTTGCCCTCTGATCTTTTTTTACTCTTATAAAGTGAACTACAACTCTCAATTTCCAATCAAACGAGCCCTCTGAAGGTCATACGAGCATCCCTTCTATAAGAACCATGCATGCTACCAGGGTATAACTTACAACGCCTGCCCCCGGACCCTTGGCAGTTGTGTCGACCGTTGAGCTTTTGTTATATGATCTTTGAACTATTTTTAACGAACTATTTTTGAACTATTTTTATATTTCTCGGATGTAATTTGGGGAAAAAGAGCTCGGGGGAGGGGCTAGTTGCCCTTTGATATTTTTTGATTCTTAAAAAGTAAACTAAAACTTACAACTTTCAATAAAATGAGCCCTCTCTGAAGTTTTTACGAGAATCCCTTCTATAAGAACTATATATGCCTCGCCTGCCTTGGGCCCTGTGGGTTTTGACCCTGGAGTTCTTATTATCAGATATTTGAAATATATTTAGCGAAACAGATATCTCACAATTTTTATGGGATTGGTTTGGGGGAAAAGGGTGTGTGTGGGGAGGGAAGGATAGCTGTCCTTTGACCCCTTTGTCACTTAAACAAGGTGATCAGAAGTTTAAATTTCCAATCAAATGAGCCCTCTCTGAAATTCATTTGAGCACCCCTTCCATTAGAACATATATGCCCCGGGGGCATAACTAACAACACCTGCCCCCGGTTCCTGGGGGATTTTGTTGACCCCTGATTTTTATCATACGATCTTTGCACTATTTTAAAAAAATGGCAATCCCAAAATTTTTATTGAGGAGTTTTATATATTATATATTATAATGTTTTATAGGAATTGATTGTAGGAGGGGCTAGTTGCCAGCTAACCACTTTTGACTCTTAAAAAGGGGACTAGAACTTCTGATTTCCAATTGAAGGTGTCCCCTGTGAAGTTTATATGGCGACCCCTTCCATATGAAATACCTCCAGGCAAAAATTACGTTTATGCTCAAATTCTAGTATAATCACTAGAATTGTACTTGAACCCTATCCATTTTTCGATAGTTTCCTGCCTAAACTGTTATTAACAGTGAGGAAATATAGAATTTTTCAAGTAACAAAAAAGTAAATAATGAATGTAAAGAATAAATACAGATAAAATTATAGTAAGACATCATTTATTCGATAAAGTCTTATTGCTCTGTTGCTCTACATTTTACATGGGTGATATGGAATCCTGCTTATGTGTCCATATTTGGAATAAACTTAATGATCTCACAATATAACATGCGCTATTATCAAGTAGCAGATAGTAACGTCAAAGGCTTCAGCAGGGGTGGGGGCTATTTTACCTACAAGATCTTTTCCCAGCTATCCCCTAGATTAAACAAAAAAACTTACTTTTTGTTGTAATTTTGTTGAAAAAATTCTTTTTTTTGTAAGTTAGTTTATGAAATTGAAAACACAACAAAATCCCACTTCCTAGGTTCTCAAAAATCAATTTTGTCCACTCCCCTCTAATTTCCATGAATTGACGCCAATGATTGTCGTCAGCGGTGTTCCTGGGGAAGTGGAGACATATTCCTAGCAATATTTGCTTCTCTAGACATGCAGCTTTAGTGTTTACACTTCAAGCAAATTTATTAATGTCACAACATAACTTCTAGTATTGTCAAGTAACATAATCAAAGAAAATGGCTTCAATTTTCTTCTTTTTTCTGGGGGGGGGTCTCCCTCCAAGATCTTTTCTCTTCTACCCTAATAGATAAAATCTTTTCGTCTTACTTTATTGAAATATTGCTAGTTTTTTTTTTATTGTTAGAGTGTTTTGCTGATAATAAAAGTCTGATTTACTAACATCCTTAAAAATACTGAAAATGTTTTGTTTTTTTCTTTTTTTACTAAATTTTATTGCATTTTTTCAGGTGGCAATCTAAAAATTTTGATCGGATGCATTGCCGAAAAGAGGGTGTGTGTGGAGGGGGGTGGAGGAGAGTTAGATGCCCTCTGAGTCCTTTTGAATCGCCAAAGTGTAACTAGAACCTTCAATTATCAATCAAATAAGCCACCTCTGAAGTTTATACAACCTTCCTTTTCATAAAAATCTTATATGCCCTTGAGGTATAACTTAAACATTTGCCCCCGGGGCTCTGGGGGCTATTTTCGATTCTGGAGTTTGTATTATCTTATTTTGAAGCTGTTTTTAACAAAATGGATATCTCGAAATTTTTATCAGAAGGTTTTGGGGAAAAGAGTGTATGGGGGGGGGGCTAGTTGCCCTTCCGTCTCTTTTGACTCTTTGAAAGTGAACTAGAACTTTCGATTTCCAACCAAATGAGCCTTCTCTAATATTTGTATGAGCATCCCTTCTATAAGAATCACATATGCCCCCAAGGGATATATAATTCAAAGCTAATCCAATGATATAAATCCAAAAGTAAGCTGAAAAGCTGTGAGATTCATTAAAGTTAGCAGAACTATAGGCCACCGTGACATATAATTTCCAAATTTGTATGCTATTGACTTGATAATGATTCAACCTTCAACTAAGAACTTATAGTGGTTGATTTCCTTCAAAATCAATTTCTCGTCTGGTGTAAGTAATGTGGCTCAATTTATGGGTGTCTTTGTTTTGGTTTATTTCTAAAAATTTTGGGAACCTGTGAAACTTTAGCGGTGCCACAAATAGAATAGCATTTATGACACGTGATACTTTTTGTTTTATGTCCTTGACCTTTCTTTTCAGCTATTTTTTATCAGTTATTGGCAACACATCTTCAAAACACGGCATATATTTAGTCAAACATTATGCACTTTCCGATTTTTGAAGAAATGTAACTTGAATGTTCTTTTTTTTCTTCCAAGGCTGTTACATAAAATTAGATTTTCAGGATTTTTTCTGGTATTTTCTGTTCATATTCTGAGTCTTCTTAGTTGGTATTTTTGTAAAGCCTTATTGCTCGTTTTACGCTTGCTAATTATTTTCATTTTCAAATCCACCCTCTACTTAATTTTTATAGCAACAAAAGTTTGGAAATTACAAGAGGATTAAAACCTTTAATTTGTTTATTTATTGCGCCTCCAAAATTTCTACGTGCTTCATCTATCCCTCCTAAAACTGCCTCTGTGTATATGTCAGGAAATGTTGAGGGAGGACACTTAACTGGATAATTTCATTTTGTTGAAATGACATCTTTTGCATACCATACCATATCTATATATTTGCGTCTCTTCGCTGAATAAGACACTTGTATTTTCAAAAGAAAACAACAACTGTATTCAGATACTTCAAAAGTAAGCACTGGTTATACATTTGACTTAAAATACTTTATAATCAATGAGAAACAGTTCAAAACCAAATGCATTTGAAGAATTTCAGTTTGGATAAAAATAAGTCAGGATCTTCGAATGACTTCCAAGCTTAATCAATTAACTTTAAGGTTGGGAATTTTACTAGTCCTGCTGGGTAAAACTGCAGCGTTAATGCCAAAAGTATATCTTCATTCCCATCTTCTTAATGTTAAATGTTCTCATCAGTTTCACGTGCCCCTTGGAGTCCATATTTGCAAATGGTATCCGACCTATTGGGGTTGAGGGATCAAGAATAATTTGAAATCATGTACATTTTGCCGTTTTATTTATTGTCAAAAAAAAAATCAATCAATTTATTCGACAAATAAATTTGCAACAAAAACAGTACAACATAAACTCCTCCTAAGGCTCTATGGCCAGAAAAAATACAGGAAAAAAAAAAATCAGTTTTGGATTGAATCCGTAGAACACTAATAACTTCTTCGCAAACCAGTTTACACCAACTATTAGCTCAAATCACTTTAGAAATAAGTTTCCGCCGCCATCAAAGGCATATGTTTTTTTTTTGTAACAACCATGTATAATTTACTACAGTTTTAGGATTGGGATAGACTAATCATCTTCTTTTTCAGATCGTACAAAATTAGAACGGGTGGAAACGACCCCTTCACCTCTTATGCTGATGTGTCCACCAGGTAGTTGGTACTGAAGCTACTTTTAATGGCCAAACCACATTTGAACTGTTGGTATAAACACATTTTTACGGCTTATTCATCTTAAGTATTTTCTTCGTTAATGCACATATAAATCACTCAAGCTAGAGAGGTACGCCCTGAGCTGTGATGTCACTAAGTCTTTCTGGGGATTTGGGTTTTTGACACAAAGTTTTCACTAGCCATACACTTACAAAAAAGTTACTCTTGTTGTTTTTCAAACAGTTCGTGGTAACGAACTGTAGTAAGGAGCGACCCGGCTCAACAGTAAACGGAACTCTAAAAAACGGAATTTCGATGCTAAAAGATATATCAAAAGAATCAAATTTTTGTCGTCAAAAGTTACGAACCTGAGAAAATTTGCCTTATTTTGAAAAATAGGGGGAAACACCCCCTAAAAGTCATAGGATCTTAACGAAAATCACACCATCGCATTCAGCGTATCAGAGAACCCTTTAAAAAAATTTCAATGTCCAATCTACAAAAATGTGGGATTTCGTATTTTTTGCCAGAAGACGCGTGCGTATATCACGGGTGCGTGTTTATTTGTTTGTTTATTTGTTGTTTTTTTTCCCAGGGGTCATTGTATCGACCAAGTGGTCCTAGAGTGTTGCAAGAGGGCTCATTCTAACGGAAATGAAAATTTCTAGTGCCCTTTTTAAGTGACCAAAAAAATTTGAGGGCACCTAGGCCCCCTCCGACGCTCATTTTTTCCCAAAGTCAACGGATCAAAATTTTGAGATAGCCATTTTGTTCCGCATAGTCGAAAACCATAATAACTATGTCTTTGGGGATGACTTACCCCCCCCCCCCCCACAGTCCCTGGGGGAGGGGCTGCAAGTTACGAACTTTGACCAATGTTTACATACAGTAATGGTTATTGGGAAGTGTACCGACGTTTTCAGGGGGATTTTTTTTTGGTTTTGGGTGTGTGGTTCAGGGGAGGGGGCTATACGGGAGGATCTTTCCGTGGAGGAATATTTTATGGGGGAAGAGAAATTCAATGAAAAGGGCGCAGGATTTTCTAGCATTACTATTAAAAAAAACAATGAAAATGTAAACATGAAAAAGTTTTTTCAATTGAAAGTAAGGAGAAGCATTAAAACTTAAAACGAACAGAGATTATTACGTATATGAGGGGTTCTAAAAATACTTTAGCATAAAGAGCGAGGTATTTAGGAGGAGGTTAATACTTCGCTCTTTACACTAAATTATTTTTAGTAATTTCAACTATTTATTCTACGGCCTTTCTGATTCAGGGGTCATTCTTAAAGAATTAGGACAAAACTTAAGATTTAGTGTGAAGAGCGAGGTATTAACAAGGGGACAAACCCCCCTCATATATATAATCGAAAATATAAGAATATAAAAGTTTGTTACGTAAGTTAATTCTTAAGTTATGTATACTTTTTACTAATAAAAACGTTCGTTAAAAATTAAAAGTTCTAGTCGCCTTTTTAAGCAACCAAAAAATTGGAGGGCAACTAGGCCTCCTTCCCCAACCCTTATTTCTCAAAATCGTCTGATCAAAACTAAGAGAAAGCCGTTTAACCAAAAAAAGAATTAATATGCAAATTTCATTTTAATAATTTATGTACGGAGAACCAAAATCAGACATGCATTAATTCAAACACTTTCAGAAATTAAATAAAAAAAAATAAGTTTTTTGAAATGAAAGTAAGGAGCGACATTAAAACTTAAAACGAACAGAAATTACTCCGTATATGAAAGGGGCTTTTCCTTCTCGACACCCCGCTCCTTGCGCTAAAGTTTGATTCTTTCTCACAACTCTACTTTTTAAAACAATAAAAACTTTAGCGTAAAGAGCGAGGCGTCGAGGAGGAAAAGCCCCTTTCATATACGGAGTAATTTCTGTTCGTTTTAAGTTTTAATGTCGCTCTTTACTTTCATTTCAAAAAACTTGTTTTTTTTGTTTAATAGGTTAAAAGATCGCAATTCGGCAACATGTATCCACTCAAACCAGTCAGTTCATTCAATGCTCTCGTCAGAGTAAGACGCATTCAAGACCTCTGTGTGGATTTATGTGAAAATATTATTTCATGATCTTTTGGATACTCATTCAATGCTGAAAACGATATTTCAAGAACTGTTGGATATTTAGTAGTACGTATTGATATTTGGATATTAGTACAATGGGACGTAAAAGGAAAAATCCAAAACGAGAAGGTATGAATATTTCATTAGACACCTCAGATGATAGCTCTAGCTCGAAACCGGAAATATCAATACTAGCTGCAGATTTTAAGCAAATTCTTGAAGTCGTAAAAGAAAATGGTAATAAATTAGACAACTTATGCAATCAATTAGGTACTCTTACTACAAGGATCGATTATCTGGACAAAGAATATTCGCTTCTTAAAAAACAGATGGTTAATAGTGAATTGAAAATTGGAAAAATTGAAAATGATACGTCCTGCCTCAATTTGCAACTAAAAACTTGTACCGATGAATTCATAAATTTAAAAAGAAAAAAAATGAAGATTCAATGTGTCGGATTGTTAAATTGGAAGCCGACAAGTTAGAAAATAACATCATCATATGGAATGCAGTTTGCGAAGATATTGATAACGCTAAAGCTTTATTCACAGAAGTTGTTCACCATGGATTAGAATTGCCTGAAGTAAATTTTACAATCTCGCAATATGACAGAAATCGTAAATTCTCAAAGGTGACACTAGATAAAAAAGACGACAAGTTTTCTATTATAAGAAATGCCAGCAAGCTTAAGGACAAGACATTTGATGGAAATAATTGCAACTTGTCTATTAGTGATGATGTGCCAGCCGAAATTCGTAAAATACGTAAGCTGATTTTAGCGAAACGGGATAAATTGCGGTAGATTCCCAGATATGAGGCATGGATAGCAAAGGGGATTCAGACAAACTTGTTTTCAAACAGTTCATGGTAACGAACTGTAGTAAGGAGCGACCCGGCTCAATAGTAACCAAAACTCTAAAAATTGAATTTTGATACTAATAGCTACATCAAAAGAATTGCATTTTAATGCTGATTTTAAATATATAATTTTCATCAAGTTTACTCATACCCATCAAAAGTTACGAGCCTGAGAAAATTTGCCTTATTTTAGAAAATAGGAGGAAACACCCCCTAAAAGTAATAGAATCTTAACGAAAATCACACCACCAGATTCAGCGTATGAGAGAACCCTATTATAGAAGTTTCAAGCTCCTATCTACAAAAATGTGGAATTTTGTATTTTTTGCCAGAAGGCAGATCACGGATGCGTGCTTATTTGTTTGTTTGTTTGTTTTTTTGTTTGTTTTTTTTCCCAGGGGTGATAGTATCGACCCAGTGGTCCTAGAATCTTGCGATAGGGCTCATTCTAACGGAAATGAAAAGTTCTAGTGCCCTTTTTAAGTGACCAAAAAAATTGGAGGGCACCTAGGCCCCCTCCCACGCTAAATATTTTCCCAAAGTCAACGGATCAAAATTCTGAGATAGCCATTTTATTCAGCATATACAAAAACCCTTATAACTATGTCTTTGGGGACGACTTACTCCTCCACAGTCCCAGTGGGAGGGGCTAAAAGTTACAAACTTTGACCAGTGCTTACATATAGTAATGCTTATTGGGAAGTGTACAGACGTTTTCAGGGGGATTTTTTGGTCGGAGGGAGGGGTTGACAAGAGGGTGATATGTTGGGGGAACTTTCTATCGAGAAATTTGTCATGGGGGAAGAAAATTGCCATGAAGGGAGCGCAGGATTTTCTAGCATTATTTAAAAAAAAACAATGAAAAATTAAATATGAAAAGTTTTTTCAACTGGAAGTAAGGAGCAGCATCAAAACTTAAAAGGAACAGAAATTATTACGCATATGAGGGGCTCACCTCCTCCTAATACCTCGCTTTTTACGCTAAAGTATTTTTAGTGATTTTAGCTGTTTATTCTACGGCTTTTGTGATTCTGGGGTCATTCTTAATGAATTGGGACAAAATTTAATCTTTAGTGTAAAGAGAGAGGTATTGACGAGGGGGTGAACCCCTCATATATGTAATAAAAACGTGAGATTACAAAAGTTCGTCTCGTAAGCTAATTTATAAGTTATGTTTATCTTTTACTAAGAAAAACATTCGTAAAAAATTAAAAGTTCTAGTTGCCTTTTTAAGTAACCAAAAAATCGCAGGGCAACTATGCTTCCTCCACCGTTCCTTTTTTCTCAAAATCATTCGATCAAACTTATGAGAAAGCCGTTTAGCCAAAAAAAAAAAACTTGCAAATTTTGTGTTAATTATTCCTCTGTGGAGAGCCAAAATCAAAACATGCATTGATTCAAAAACGTTCAGAAATTAAATAAAAAACAAGTTTTGTTTAGCTGAAAGTAAGGAAAACTTAAAACGAACAGAAATTACTTCGTATATGAAAGGGCCTGCTTCCTCATCAACGCCCCGCTCTTTACGCTAAAGTTTTACTGTTTTAAAAAGCAGAGTTGAGAGAAAGAGTCAAACTTTAGCGTAAAGAGCGGGGCGTTGATGAGGAAGCAGCCCCTTTCATAAACGAAGTAATTTCTGTTTGTTTTAAGTTTTAATGTAGCTCCTTACTTTCAGCTAAAAAAAACTTGTTTTTTTATTTAATTGTGAAAAGACGTGACGGCTCAATTAAAAATGATTCATTTAGTAATAGTATACCAGAGGTTGACGACTTTCCGAACGCCCGAGGACATGTACATCATAGTTTTCCAAGTGATGTTTCAGTGAAATAAAATCATATCGTGTAATAGTAAAGCGCCCTGTTAGTTTGTTTTAAAATATACGAGTAGGAAGCGTTTAATCATGTTTTGTCTCGTATTTTTTGTTTTTTATTTATCTTCTCGCTAATTTTTATTGCTCTATATATTTATTACTATTCTTTCTCTTTAGCTATCTATTTTTTTTTTTTTTTTACTACTTGTTTTGAAGCACATAGAGGTCTTTAAGAATAGCGGTAGAATATTGAAAGAATTTGTCTTAGAATGAAGACATTTCTCTTTCCTTTTCTTAGTTGTTTCTGCGTGTGTTACCTTTTATTTTTGTTTGTTGGGCGCATGGGTCGTGGTGTGATTATTCTTCACATGGTGGTAATATTTGATAATGGATAGAGATAGTGATGGAATTCCATCATCAAGGTTAAAAGAATCTGAGCTAGATTCTCTTTTGTTTCATTTAGTTTTCCAAAATATTTTACAGCATGTTAGATATACCAAAAAATCAATATTTATTTTTGAATGGATTGGCAAAGAAAAATTCTTGAACAAGGAGGATATCCTTTTGGAATTGCCGGGGCTGGAACTTTTCTATCGACATCTGATACGGACATGTTCGGTTTATGCGAAACTTTTTTAGAGTTTTCAATTGAAAGTATTCATTTTGATGGTTATCAATTGTTTCATGTTGGGAGGAGTATGCAAAAGAAAGGTGGTCAAGTTATCAATTGTTTCATGTTGGGAGGAGTATGCAAAAGAAAGGTGGTCTTGGCGTTTTAATTGAAAGTTGCATACCAGCCCGTGCAAGACTAGACTGAATATTCAATATTGAAATGTTATTTGAATCTTGTGTTGTTGAATGTTCTTTTCCAAATAATGAGAAGTTTCTAATCGCAGGTATTTATCGTAGTCCGTCAGCTATTCAGATCAAATCTAGGAATTGCTTTGAAAAATTCTTGGAAAAATTAGCTAGTCTTAATACTTCTTATCTATTAATGGGATGTTTTAGTATTGACTTAATGAACCTTGTTTCTGCTAATCAGAATATACTGGATAGTAACACTTTGAAGTTTTTAGAATGTCTGCTATCTCATGGATTATATCCTGTATGTCTTGTACCTTCCAGAACAACTGATACGTCATATTCACTAATTGATAATATTTTTTCACCTGAAAGTGCTATTAGTACATATGTCATTCCTGATGATTCATCTGATCACTGCATACTCATGGCTGATTTTTGGCTAATTTCCCGTATAATAAAAAGAAGTCAACACACTTTGGGGAAATCATGGGTAAATGCATCGCTTTTCAGGTCTATTAATTAAAAAAATCGCTTATATAAAATGAAAATGAAGTACTCCACTGAAATAAATATAATGCGTTTTAAAAACTATAAGAATCTGTTACTAAGGATTCTTATAGAAAATGAAAGAGTGTGTTATGAAAATTCATTTAAAGATTCTGATTCTCCTCGAAAAACTTGGGATTTAATTAAGGATGAAATCGGAAAAAATAAAAAGTTATCACATCCTGAGGTATTAATTAATATAAATGGTTTAGAAGTTAGAGAACCGCAAGATGTTGCTAATATGTTTAGTGATTATTTTGCTGGTGTTGGTCAATCAATTGTTTCAGCAGGAATAGATTGGTCCCCTTACAGGTCGCATAAAGAATATTTACCCCCCAATGAATGTACGAGAATATATTTGGTCCCTGTCAGTTTTGCAGAATTCCATAAGATTATCAAAAATAAAAAGAACGGTAATTCAGTGGGACATGATGAATTATCAACAAATTTGTTAGAGTATTGCCGGAGTTATTTTTGAGCCAGTTATCCACATTTTCAGTTTGAGTATCAATTCAGGTATATTTCCTAGTAGATGGAAAATTGCCCGAGTAATTCCGTTGTATGAACAAGGCGATAAATCTGATGTAAGTAATTATCGTCCAATTGCAATTTTATCGCCATTATCTAAAGTGCTTGAAAAAATTTTAAAAGAAAGGATTTCTAGCTATTTAGATAATGGAAATGAAAAGTTTTAGTGCCTTTTTGAAGTGATCAAAAAAATCGGAGGGCACCTAGGCCCCCTCCCTCGCTCATTTTCTCCCAAAGTCAACGGATCAAAATTTTTGAGATAGCCATTTTGTTCCGCATAGTCGAAAACCATAATAACTATGACTTTGGGAATGACTTACTCCCCCACAATCCCTGGGGGAGGGGCTGCAAGTTACAAACTTTGACCAGTGTTTACATACAGTAATGGTTATTGGGAAATGCACAGACGTTTTCAGGGGAATGTTTTTGGTTTGGGGGGTGGGGTTGAGGGGAGGGGGCTATGTGGGAGGATCTTACCTTGGAGGAATATGTCATGGGGGTATAAAAATTCAATGAAAAGGGCGCAGGATTTTCTAGTATTACTATAAAAAAACAAAGAAAAAATAAACATGAAAATGTTTTTTCAATTGAAAGTAAAGAGTAGCATTGAAACTTAAAACGAACAGAGATTATTACGCATATGAGGGGTTCTAAAAATACTTTAGCATAAAGAGCGAGATATTTAAAAGGATATAAATACCTTGCTCTTTATGCTAAAGTATTTTTAGTAATTTCAAGTATTTATTCTACGGCCTTTCTGATTCACGGGTCATTCTTAAAGAATTGGGACAAAGCTTACGATTTAGTGTAAAGAGCTAGATATTAATGAGGAGACAAATCCCCTCATATACATAATAAAAATATAAGAATATAAAAGTATGTTACATAAGTTAATTCTTAAGTTCCGTATGTTTTTTTACTTATAAAAACGTTCACTAAAAATTAAAAGTTCTAGTTGCCTTTTTAAGTAACCGAAAAATTGGAGGGCAACTAGGCCTCCTTTCCCACTCCTTATTTCTCAAAATCGTCTGATCAAAACTAAGAGAAAGCCATTTAGCCAGCAAAAGAATTAATATGTAAATTTCATGTTAATAATTTATGTGCGGAGAGCTAAAATCAAACATGCATTAATTCAAAAACGTTCAGAAAGTAAATAAAAAAACTAGTTTTTTTAAATCGAAAGTAAGGAGCGACATTAAAACTTAAACGAACAGAAATTACTTCGTCTATGAAATGGGTTGTCCCCTCCGCAATCTTTCGCTCTTTACGCTAAAGTTTGACTCTTTGCCATAATTCTACTTTTTTTAAAACAAATAAAAGCTTTAGCGTAAAGAGCGAGGGATTGCGGAGGGACAACCCATTTCATATATCGAGTAATTGCTGTTCGTTTTATGTTTTAATGTCGCTCCTTACTTTCAGTCAAAAAAAACTAGTTTTTTTTATTTAATCTCCAATTAGGAGGTTCAGTCTTTCTCGTAGATTCATTCTTTGTCCTTCATAAATATATTTGGTTTAGCGTAGATCAATAACCAGAAGACGAATTTTAGGGTATAGAATTGAATCCCCACACTAAATAATACATCTAGGTTTATCTCCTCTGGACCATACATTTGCTTCATCAACAAGCGTAAAGCGAAGGATCGGACATATTCTCCGCAAAAACACCTCACAGAATTACATGCACGATATATACTAGCAGTAGTCCCCTTCGTCCCTGTGATCTTGAAAAGCACAACGTGCATACTTACTATTAGAGAAATATCATTATTATTTATTCAATAATTAAATATAGAACTGAACCAAAAGTTTAAAATTCGTATTAAAGCCGATTTTTCCCTTGTTTGTTTTTATTAGTGTATGTGTGTCCGTTCTTATTATTGTTATCAGGACCCCCAAAAATAGAGGAGTTACTTGTAATGTAGTCCTATTGTGACCGTTCCCTGAACGCTTTGTTCCCCAGTTGCATTAATGGTCAACCAAACTGAGGCAAAATACTCCAGAAGAGGGCAAATTGAATTCTTGTAAAGTATAGGCAATTCCAGAGAGCGAAATTTCAAAAAAATCTTCTTTGGGCTAAGAAGCGACGAAGGGGAAATGGTGACAACCTTCTCGTGGTATCCCTCTGAGTAGTAGTGTCAGGAAAAAGACTTTATTGTCACTATACCAACCTTGGCTGTCCCATGTCTAACCATAAGCCAAGATGTTTTGTGGAAAATACTTCTGAGATTGGATGGATTGAAGCCGGTAACGGCTGGCAAAATCACACCCAGGGAATCGATTCTCAGAAGCCATTGAAGTGCAAACGGTAGCATGAAAATTAGCCTGTATCCTTGAGGAGTAATCTGAGATGGTAGAAAGAAGTTCTTTCACTAGTTATAGTTTTGAGGATCAGGTGCTCTTATTACCAGTGACTGACGAGTCTGGGAACTCTCTCCTTTCTTCTGAGAGATGAGCATTGCTGCCAAAGCCAGTTTGAAGCTATCGAGTGGGGCTTTTGGGATGAGGGATAAAATAGTGGACACCTTAACACTGCCAATGAAGGCTCTTGTAAAAAAAAAAAAAAATAAAAGATAGATATACCCTATCTTAAAACACAGTACCATGGGAAGCACCATAGCCCAGTGACCATTTCTGCTAAGTATTTTTTTTCGCTTATTCTCTTTTTGGGTTCGGAGATAACTCGTCTTTGTGACCTGAGCCTCACTTCTAGTTTTGAGTCTGTCCAAAGTTGCCTAATAATACAACAATCAAACTTTCAATAGAGCATACAAAAAACAATCAACACATACTTTCAGATTTAACATGCTAAGAAATCATACATGCTCGGTAAAACTCTCAAAAACCAGGAGTTATTTCAAAGTTTATATTATTTTCATGCTCTATTTAAAATTTTCTTTCTCGTTTTCTTTTTAAAGTCTCACATGCTATGGAAGGGTTGCAATATATTACAATTATACTGACTACTGAGTACAACATTTGAATTCCCAAAGATAATAAAGGAGATAACAAAGGTTGAAAACTTCAACCTTGTTTACCAAAAGAAAAGGGATGATGTCAACACCGCATTTAAGCATCTGCAAGCCAGCCCTAAGTCAAGTCTTCTTCCTACAATCTCAACCAGAGAACCTGGGGAAACTCCAAGACAACTACCCTGCAAACTACCAACTACAAAGAACGCTACCTCTTGTTTTCCAACCACGTTTCTCCGCTTTGGAACTCTTTAAGCAACCGAACAATCTAATCTCTTACCCAGGAATCATTCAAGTATGGTTTGGTGAGGGAGTGGGAGCAGAGGGTTTGGCGTCATCACTAGCAGGTGTATCACAAGGATTCCTCCTTTCACGCCTGCAAAATACAATTTAAGGACGGTGATGTCTTAGAAACAAGGTTCCCAAACTAAAAAAAAAAGTAAAAAAAAAACTACAATAAAAAAAGAAGTAAAACTCAGCATCTATATATGCACTCATTAGGAACTTCTAACTTTTTCGGCGCTTTTATTTTCATGTAAAAACTATAATAATAATGAAAAAAGAAGAAATAAGATGAGAACAAGTTATTAAAAAACTGAACATTTGCTATCAGGATTAAATTTGGAATTTGTAGGGCAGGAGTATGCCATGGCATATTGTTTGAGGTTTGACAGTGGGCCTCTGACTCTCAAATATCCAGGTGGATGCCTGCTTGTTCTTGATCGGGTTACTGCTTCCTCTGGTCTTGTAAGTTCACACCATATTTGTGCGTAGCCTAGGAAGAAGAGTTGGTCATGGCTTAAGGCTAATCCGGGTAATAGTTCTTCGCTGCCATTACGCTCCACCCACTTTTTGTAGGCCTGAAATTAAAACAATAGAAGTTTGAAATTACTAACCAAAATTACTAGCTCTACCAATATTGATGCCAGTAATACAGCTTAGTACATCACAGTTGTCTTACTATTAGATGGCGATATGGGATTGCTATATATCATTAAAATAAACAATGGATTTATATCTGTTGAAAACACTGTGCAGGTTTGGGATGTATTGAAAGTAATTGTTGTTATTGGATGTGCTGAAAGTATTTTAAGCAAATACTGGGTGAAGGAGCTAGATCTCCCGTCTAGATCATTCGACTAAAATAAACATTCAATCGCTTGTTTCGTTCCGTGTTGAGAGGCTGAGCTAGCTCATTCACTTTTATTGCAACCAGTGAAAACAAAAATTGTTTTGTATTTGGAAGAGGTCGATGGGAGTCGATTCTGAAGATCGTCTGGGATTTTCCAAAGGCCATTGACTACTGCTAATACTACGGACAGAACGAGAGGATAAAATATGCGGTGGTATTTCCTAGATTTTTAATGCTTTTCGATCTTTCAGGCAAGGGGTAAGACACACCATATCTTTCAAAATTTTTCGTAAAAAGATTTTTATTCCAAGGGAAGAGGGGCATTGTTCTTCAATAAATGTGCAGATTTAGAGATAAAGCGCCGGTTGGAAATTAAACTATGCGGCTCCAATTTACAAATGATCCAGAAGTATGGTTTTAAGTCTGCTAATTTCACCTAAAAACTAACGTCTCTGTGTTTTCAAAACAATTTTTCTAGGTACTGGCGGACCGTTTGTATTTTACGTACTCTTGACGCTGCAAAAGGGTAAAAAATAGACATAAGGGACTTTTATATATAACATCATCTGTTTAGGTTTTCGGCTGTGTCTTGAAGATTGGTCCCTGAACAAATCCAATAAATAATTACCCTCCCAGTATGAGCTACATCTGAAAAACTCATTTAGACAAATTGTATTCAATTGGATGAATAGTACCGATTTACTTGTCCAACATACGAAAACGAAGCAATCAGCCGCGGCGCGACATCTGGCTCGTAAATTGAGTACTTAAACGACACAAAACTGTAAGTGAAAAATAACTTTAGAACAGGGGCGAAGCGAGGCGGATAATGGGGATACATCCCCCACTTAAAAAAATTGTCCTTTAGGGTCGATATTCCTATAGATCTTGAGTAATAAAAAAGGACAATGTACGTTGTAAATCTTATTGTGATGAGGATTAAAACTGAATTATTTATTCATTCAAAAAATAAAATTTAAAACAAAACTGTCTTAAAAGCTAACCAAATTTATTCTGGGTTTTAATCCCATTGGTGTAGATCAATGTATGCTCAACAAGTAGGTAATGTGTGACGATCTCCACACGAGAATTTTTGTTTTGTGAAAATGAAGTTGAGAACAATATCAGGCCGCTACCAAGTGCGCCACGTAATGTTACAACCTCGAGCTCCTGAGATCGTCACACTTCTTTAGAATCACGTTGTGCTTTTGGTTTATAGCAGACCTTGGTTGGTTGATACAAACCTTAGTTGGAATGGAAAGAAATTAAAATACTTAGGGGGGTAAGTTTTTGATGGAGCTTCATCTATGAGCGGTCAGTTTCAAGGCTTTGCTGCTATACTCTGTGAAATTTTCCGCAATCCAATCTATGTTCACTGTGGAAGTCATTCCTTAAGCCTAGCCCTGTGTCATTTGTACAACATACCTGGTATGAGATATTGTCTAGAAACTTTGAAAGAAGTAATTGATTTCTTTAGAATTTTACTTAAACGCTCTACAGTTTTCGAACAAATATTTTAAGTAAGTAATCTTGCCACAGGGTCAAAAAGATTAGGATTGAAAAAAATTTGTCAGACTAAATGAGTGAAGCACTTAAAAGCGATCATTTTGTTTAAAGGGATGTTCATTATTATCTGTAAGGTTATGAGGGAAATTCAAAAATATCCTGATTCAGATTCTGAATTTTCAAGCAAAGCTTATTCTCTGCTATCTGCTACTGGGAGATGTAGTTTTGTTGCAGATATGGTTACTGTAAAGTTTGTAGTCTGTCCCACAATTACGGAAGACGACAATTAGTCGACATTTTTGCAATCAGAAATTATAGATACCGTACACTTTCTTAAACACGCTGACGAACTTAAGAGCAGTTAGGGACATGAGAGAGAGGAGTGAAGCTATATTTCATCCACTTTTTACTGAAGTGACTGGAAAAAACAAAGAACAAATCGGATACTCTGACTAATTTTTGATATACTGATGTAGACAGCTATAGAAGAAGCTCGCAAGCTGAATTAGCTCTATGGTAGAAATTGTGGATACAGTCGGGAAACGTGGCACCAAAATGTTTCATAAGATGCTTAAAAGAATACGATAAGAACATTTTCCCAACACTACATCAAATTTCAAGATTAGTACAATAATTCCAGTCACTACGGCTACGTACGATCGTTCTTTTTCTACCCTTGAAAGAGTGAAATCTTATAACAGTAGGGCCTCAGGTCAAGAACAGCTTAATGGATTGACGTTATTATTAATACACAAGGATGCTTCAGTCAACACAAAAGACATTTTAAAGAAACTAGCCCGCAACAAAAAAAAGTAGCTCTATTTTATTTTACATCTACATATTACAGTGTTGTCTCAATAAAGAATGCACCTTGTACTCCAAAAATTTTATTTTTCCTTTTTAACCAGTGCTACCATCCCTCAGTCAAAATATCCATCCCCATCCGAAACTTGTCGCTGGGTTCGCTCTTGCTTTAGGGGATTCATTATAAAAGTTGATGATAAGGGCTACTGCTTAGTCCAATAACACATTTTTAAACATTCAAAGGTAAAAGCAATTCTATGCACTTTTCTTTATTCTAAAAAATACTGACTAAAATTTTTATTACCAGTTTACAACATTTTGAATCAGGTTTATTCTCAAATTAAGTAAGAAAAAAACAATTTTTTTTAACTGAAAGTAGAGATCAACATTAAAACTTAAAACAGTCAAAAATTATCTTATAAATAAGCGGGACTGCCCCTTCCTCGACCCTCAATCTTTGCGCTTAAGTCTTAATAGTTCTTTAAAAATACTTCTCACATAAAATCAGCGGCCATTGTGTTTGAGTAGTCTTTCATAAGGAATCAGGATTAAAAGTTAAACTTTAGCGGAAAGAGTGAGGATTGAGGAAGGGGTAGCCCCCCTTATAAACAAAATAATTTCTGAGTGTTTGAAAACACTCCAAAGAAAATATCCCAAAAATTTTCTGCGTATTTCCCAATAACAAATACTATATGTGAATAATATGTGCAAATTGAGCTACTTACAGCCCTTTCTCTGGGGACTATGGAGGCCATGTTATCCTCAAAAGCATAATTATTAGACCTTTCAATTATTCTAAATCAAATGGCTATTTTAAATTTTGATCAAGCTTTTTTTCTTAGAAAAAAATAGCATAAACCTCAATAGTAGGGTTCTATGTTATAGTAAATCTGATGGCGTGATTTTATTAGGATCGCTTGACTAGGGTGTTTCCACCCTTTTTTCGAAAATCAGCCGAACTTTCTCAAGCTCGTACCTTTTGATTGGTAACATTAAACTTAGTGAATTTTATATTTTAGAATCAGCATAAAAAGCCCATTCTTCAGAAGCATCTAGTTTTATCAAAAATCTGTCCTTATCACTAATTGTGGCCCCATTTCTATCTTTAACTGGGACTAGTCCGGATCGGCTACTCCCTTTCAATTTATTAACATGCCAGTATAATATTTTACTATTATGCCGTCTAGCCGCATCTTCCAGATCCTCAGCAATTTTATCCATCGCCTCCATTTCACATCTCCTTAGTTCATATTTTAATGCTTTCTCCACTTTCTTTACATTCCTTTTGTTTTCATACGACCTATCGCTCAGATAATTCTTATACAAACCCCTTCTACTCTCTATTAAACCTAAAGCTTTTTCACTAATATTCCTAGTTGCTGTCTTAGCACTCTTCCCTAGGACACCATCAGCAACTTCACAAATTGTTTTTCTGAAATTATTCCATCCATCTTCCACATTGTCAAATTTTAAACCCTCAAGTTTAGTACTCAACTGTTCCTGGAATTTTTTTCTCAAATTTTCATCCTGAAGTCTACCAACATCATAACTTTCCGGGAGGGAGTTACTCTTCCGAAATTTCAGCTTTAAATTAACCTTAGACACTACTAGATGGTGATCTTTACTTTTAACATCAATAACGGCACTCCTATACACCCTAGTATCTTGTATTGATCCTGCTAGTCTTCTGTTTACAATAACATAATCAATAAGGTTTGCTGTCTTACCATCACGTGAATACCATGTCAACTTATGGGCCATTTTGTGACCAAACACCGTATTGGTTATAACTAGGTTGTTATACCTACAAAATTGCAAAAGCCTATAGCCATTACTGTTTTCTTTTCCTACACCAAAATTACCTAGGCTAGGATACCATCTATCCCTATTTCTACCAACCTGGGCATTAAAATCTCCTAGCAAAAACACCATATTTCTACCTGGTACCCTGTCTATTTGCTCCTGTAACTGTAAGTAAAATTCATCTGAGTCACTAGTATCTCCATCAGTTGGTTCAATGGGGGCATATACTACTATAACTGATACCCTAAACTTTTTAGTCATAAAATGAGCAATTAGTATTCTATTATTAATACCTTCCCAGCCTAAACAAGACTTAGCAGCTTCCTTATTCATCATGAGCCCTACTCCCTGTCTATGTACCCCATCCTTCCTTCCTGAGTAAACAAATTCTATGTCACCTAATTTCATGCTTCCTACCCCTGGGATATGAGTTTCTGAAACTCCTAATAAATCCAGTTCAAACCGTCTGAATTCGTCAGTCAAAATGTCGATGCGATAGTCATTTTTTAACGTCGTAACATTCCAAGTTCCAATTTTCATGTTCTTTAAATCTTTGAAATTATTTTGGCCTCAAGAAAAGCAGTGATCCCGGATACCAGTGCAGGATGGGGACCAACATATCTTCTCAAGTCTACACCGAAGCGCTTAAGCCGGCTTAGAACCGGACAGAAGAAGTCCCTGGGACCTCCAGTAAGTTGGAGGCTTTGTGCAATCCTGGGCCCATCTTGGTCACAACATGGTTTTCAGCACTTGGCGATGCTCTTCTATCAACAAGAGTCGAAATCCTGCACAGACAGTCCCAAGCCTATTACCTCCGACTCATTATATATTCATGCCTACAAATATTATGCTACTACGGGGAGGCAGCCCATAGTAGATAAATTAGCTAGGAAGAGGTTTTTCAGCCCGAAAACGCCCATCAAAACAAACCAAGCCCAGAAAATTATCCAATAATCAGAATCCCGTACGAGTGCTGTGTTGTTTACTAGGCTATAATTTCCTCGAGGGGCGCCACTCCTCAAGTGGGAAAAATTGACCGCAAGTTTCCCAGTCTTGCAGGTACCCCGAAAGGGTCGAGGCAGCCCTTTACAGAGGCCGTTGTCCATAAATCTGGATCTTACGCCCTGCCGCAGTTGTCCTCCTATAGAGGATCCTCCCACGATGGTGTTCTGCTTCACCATGCAATTTAACCCATTACTGGGAGAAGGTTTGTAACTCATCTGACGCGTGAACACGGCAGTTGGCCCTGCTGAGTGTACATTTGAGGGGCCTTCTTCCTCCTCCACCTGAAATTATGACCCCCAGGGGAGGGCTCCCCAGTTTCTATTATGGGCCCCACTGGGACAAGGTCCTACTTGGCCTAAGCCTCCTATGGAGCTACTCTACCTATCTATAGGGCTTACATATATACATATATATATATATATACACATACATACACATATACATACACACACATATACATATACATATACATATACATACACATACATACACACATACTCACTAACGTGCAAATATATACCCTGAATTGGTATAGGCTAGGTCTGTATATGGTGAATATTAATTTCCTTTTTGATGCAAATGCACAATAACTTTGGATTCAGGATGCAATTCTGACTATAGAGATAAGTATTTTTCTTACTTGAAGTGTATGTTAATATAAACCTTACCTAATTCTTTTTTCAAATAGATTGAATCGCAAAGAGGCAATGTCAATGAAATCAGGAACCAGAAGTCTAACCTACCTAAAGGTAGCCTAACTTGAATTATAAATTAGGCTCACTCTTTTCATTACTTCCCTCAAAACTGATTTTAATAATAAAAATCATTGCCAAAATTATATGAAACTGGAAAAAAAAAAAAAAAAAAAAAAAAAAAAAAAAAAAAAAAGTTAACTTTTAATTGTTTGTAAGTTTCGAAGGTATCACAATAAGCCTTACAAGCAGATTTTTGTTACAAAGACATGAAACTAAAGAAGAAAACGCAAGTTTTTGTGAAAATAGAGCAATAAACCAAATTTTTATTCACGGTTTTGCCACACAAAGAGTCCTAAGAATATATTATCATCGTTTGTTTTGAGGAGATCTTTCCCTGAATGAAAAAAAAAAAAAAAAAAAAAGACCGGCTTAAAAGAATGTTTTTTAGGAAATAAAGAGGAAAATGGGAGAGAGAGTGGGAGAGTGAGAGAGATATTAAGGGGGAAGGAAAGATAAAGGGAGACAAATTTGGAAGAGAGGGAGCGATATAAGGGAGAAAGGAGGAGAGTGACAGAGGAGGAAATGAGAGAAGAGGAAGAATTAGCGACAGTACTAGAAGGATTAAAAAATAATAAGGCCCCAGGTGCTCATAGTATGATTAATGAGTTCCTTAAATATGGAGGCTCTGAGGTTAGGAATAAGCTACTGAAGATTATGAACATGATTTTTGAAGAAGGGGAAGTACCCAATGATTTTAGGAAAACCTTAATTAAACCACTGTATAAGAAAGGTGACAAGAGTGAATGTCGGAATTATCGAGGCATTAGTCTGGTCTCTGTAGGTAGCAAATTACTGAGTAATATGATACTTTTTAGACTGAGAAATGCTGTAGACAAAGTTTTAAGGGAAGAACAATGCGGTTTTAGAAAAGGTAGAGGATGTGTCGACCATGTTTTCACTCTTAGATTAATAATTGAGAAGTCCCTTCGTTGTCAAACACCTTTGGTCCTTAGTTTTATCGATTATGAGCAAGCTTTCGATTCTGTTGATAGAACAGCGTTAACAAAGGTCTTATCGTTATATGGTATACCAGAAAAATACATTAAAGTGATTTGCGCTATGTACGAGAATAATACTGCTGCGGTTAAGGTAGGAAATGAGGTTAGCAACTGGTTTTGTATTAAATCAGGAGTTAAGCAGGGTTGTGTTCTATCCCCCTTTATATGGATCATTTTGATGGACTTCGTCTTAAGGAGCACAGGAAAGGCAATTGGAGACCATGGAATCAAATGGGGAGGAAGATCGCTCCTGGACTTAGATTATGCTGATGATTTAAGCATATTAGATGAAAGTGTGAGCAAAATGAATGAATTTTTAGAGGTTTTACGAGTTCAGGGTGCTAAAATAGGCTTGAAAATTAATGTTAAGAAGACTAAGTCACTAAGGTTAGGAATAAGTGAAGATGAACAGGTGACCTTAGGTAACGAAAAGATTGATCAGGTTGGGAGCTTCAGTTACCTTGGTAGTATTATTAGTAAAGATGGTGGGAGCAGTGAAGATGTTAAAAGTAGAATAGCTAAAGCTCAGGGTGTTTTTTCACAGTTAAAAAAAGTTTGGAAGAATAGAAAGATAAGCCTACAAACCAAGATTAGAATATTGGAAGCTACAGTGATGACAGTGGTCAAATATGGCTCTGAAGCATGGACACTCCGAAAAGCAGATGAAAATTTACTAGATGTTTTCCAGAGAAATTGCCTACGGATTGTTCTGGGTACCCGGCTGACTGACCGTATTTCAAACAGTAGGTTGTACAAAAAGTGTGGTTCAATCCCGCTTTCTGGGGCTATAATGAAAGAAAGGTTGAGATGGCTAGGCCACGTTCTACGGATGAAGGATGACAGATTACCGAAGATTGTCCTTTTTGGCCAACCGTCTGGGGCTACACGGAAAGCAGGTCGTCCTTGTCTGGGTTGGGAGGATGTCATAAATAAGGATTTAAAGGAAATGGGAACTTCCTGGGAGGGTGTAAAGAGGGAGGCTTTAAATAGATTAGGTTGGAGGAGGAGCGTGCGTAGCTGTGTTGGCCTCAGGCGGCTTGGTGCTGCAGTGAGTTATTAGTAGTAGTAGTAGTAGTCATTATTTATGGGCATTTTATTTTGCTTCATGTTTTCACCTCATTACTTAACACTGCTTTATCTTTTACTAACAGATTCTTGTCAAACCCTCCCTATGAACACCTGGCTGTTTTCCCCTCGTTCAAATAAAACTTTGTCGCTACTGTGAGGTTTAGCCTGAAACCTCAAACACTTTGACTAAATGAAATTATTACCATCTTAAAAAGTCTTTTTTAAATTAAAATTCTCCAAAACATATGAGGGAAAAATCAATTGAAAATCAAATTCCTCCAGGAAATAAAAAAGAGAAAAAAGTGTCAACACCAAGACTACATGAATTTAGAATGAACCGTAAATATTACCAGTCCATTCTTACTTTTTTAGTTGTTGCTAGGAAAAGAGCTAAGATATTTAGTTTTTAAAATTAACGATACGAAGAAGTTTTTGTACAGTAGAAATGTGACATTTTAAGCTAAATACAGCATAAGAATATAGTGTTTTCGTCTCTTATACGTGATTTATGTGTTTTTTTTATAAAGCACTCGTTTTGCATAATCACAGAAACAAAAGGAATTATCATCAGAGGTTTGTTAACACTAGTTTTATAAATACTTCTTTTTGTTTAAATGTTTAGCTTAACTTTCGCTCTTTACTTTCATCAGCAAGGAAGTCTTATTTTTTGATACTACAAAGGTTCTCCACAAAGGTTTCATTACCATGTACGTTGAAATGCATAAAATTAATCTATGATACTAACAACAAACAGCTAATGATTATAGTGAGGACTTTCTGGCGACTACTAATAAACATTAATCCGGATGGCGATGCTGAAATGCAAGATGGTAAATACAGAGACCTCTTAATTTTATTTCTTTTATTCCTCTGGCGTATTCATCTCCAGGGGATTAGTTATTCCTCTGAAAGTAACCTTCAATGGTGGTACTGATGAAAATGGTGTGAAACCACCGATTGTGTTTTTGACTTTGAACATGAATTGCTATTTTGGGACACAAATTGGTTATGTAGGGTATTTTGGGTTTAAAAGAAAACGAGAAAATATGCAATATTCCTTGAAATAGGATAATAGTTGTTAGATCTTTCTTTTTTTTAATCTTTAATGTTAGTATAATTAGACTATTATTAGTTTTGGGCATCTGATTTTTAATACTATTTTCAAAGGGACGTTGGTAATGTTTGAGAGTTATTTTCGAAAGATCTCTACTGATATCTATTGATCAGTTTACATCAGAGACCATGGAATACTGTTATTTACATCAAACACCATAAAATTATAATGACCAGGCGGCATATAAAGTTATTTTACGCAATATCTACGCGTCTTTGCTTTGTGGTCAGAAAACACCTGGTATTGCCGATTTCACCTTTTAGTTAAATTTATATTATATCCTTTGTGACTTTCTTTTATTGAATTGGCATTAAAAGGTTGGCTACCAACTAAAGAGCCTGCTTCGAACATTTGCTTAAATGTTCAAACTATTTTCCAAGCATATTATATGAGATACTAAGGTGTCATGCCAAACTATAGAGGTAATAAACAAATAGAAAACTAATTCTTGTTTTGTCTCATTAGTAAGCTTTTAGGCTGTATTTCATCTATTCTGACACGAAAAGATTTTGTTGATTGATAAAATTAATAATTGTGAGATTCGTATCATTAACCGAAATCCTTGGGTATCATAAAAGCAGAGATAAATTTTTTATCCCCCGCCCCCAATCAGCCTTCTTGTTTACTCCCTCATTCTATGCAATAAACATCCAGTTTCCCTTTACATTCAAATTGGAATTCAATTCAATGCATTTTTTAAATAAATTTAGGTATTTTTCGTCTAATAGTGTTTTAATGACATTCATTTATGTGAAACTAGAAAATATGCACAGGAATGTTAATAGCTGAAAGGTTTTTTATTCACAGAAATTTGCCAGGGGTGGTAATATTGCTACCTTAATGTGTGAAATTTGATTTAAAATTTAAAATCTAGTTACATGAGGAACTTACCTTGTAAGCGATTTTAAGTCCAACGTTGTCTGCAATATTTTCAAGTACGGTAAGTCTTCCGTTTAGATTCTGATCAATTTCTTGGATTTTGTAGTTACCGTACTGTTCAACAAAGCAGTTTATGAGGGTTCTATAAGCTTTAATAGTTTGATTGTTCCACCATTGTTGAAGATTTCCTTTTTTGTCATATTGCCTACCTGAAAAATAGGGTATAGACATTCAAAGATGTCTCTTTTAGCCCATTACCTGCCAACACTAGTTACTTGTAAAATTTTGTGATGGTTTCTTTAATACAGTCCAATAGGGTTAACTTAAACATCTGTGTCGCCAAATGCTTTTTTCACACCAACGGTGTAATCGTGGTATTATGTTTTCATATGGGAACGTAGGGCGTTATCATTGTCCTTCGAACTGAAGGACATATATGAGTACACATCTTGTGTCATGTTTAAGAACAGTTAGTATAAAAGATCAATCAAACAGTTCGTGGTAACGAACTGTTGTAAGGAGCGACCCGGCTCAATAGTAAACGAAACTCTAAAAAACGTAATTTTGATACTAATAGATAAATCAAAAGAATCATATTTTTATGGTGATTTTAAATATAGGTTTCATCAAATTTAGTCTTACTCATCCAAAGTTAGGAGCCTGAGAAAATTTGTCTTATTTTAGAAAATAGGGGAAACACCCCCTAAAAGTCATGGAATCTTAACGAAAATCACACATCAGATTCTGCGTATCAGAGAGCCCTACTGTAGAAGTTTCAAGCTCCTACCTACAAAAATGTGGATTTTTTTTTTTTGTCAGAAGACAGATCACGGATGTGTGTTTATTTGTTTGTTTGTTTTTGTTCCCCCAGGGGTGATCATATTGGCCCAGTGGTCTTAGAATGTTGCGAAAGGGCTCATTCTAATGGAAATTAATGGTTCTAGTGTCGTTTTTAAGTGACCAAAAAATTGAAGGGCACCTAGGCCCCCCCCCACATTCATATTTTCTAAAGTCAGCGGATCAAAATTCTGAGACAGTCGAAAAACCTAATAACTATGTCCTTGGGGACGACTTACTCCCCTACAGTCCCCGTGGGAGGGAATGCAAGTTACAAACTTTGACCAGTGTTTACATATAGTAATGGTTATTGGGAAGTGTACAGACGTTTTCAGTGGGAAATTTTTTGTTTGGGGGAGGAGGGGATGAGGGAAGGGGGTTGTATGTGAGGCTCTTTAAGCTAAAGTTTTTTTACTGTTTTAAAAAGTAGAGTTGAGAGAACGAGTCAAGCTTTAGCGTAAGGAGTGAGGCGTTGAGGAGGGAACAGCACCTTTCATATACGGAGTAATTGGGTAATTTATACGGAGTAATTGAGTGAATCATCGGCAGGCAAAGTAAAAGTGGAAGGAAGTAAGGATGGATTATTTCCTGCTACATCGTCTTTTATGGAAGTATGGGTGGTATCAAACTCTATCGTCCCTGCAACGTTACTTGAAAAATCATTTGAGTCCCCTTAGAAGTTTATACGACCGCCTCTTCCATAAAAACCTTACATGCACCGGTACATAAGTTACAACCCTTCCCCCAGGTTTCGGAGGGGGGGTATATTCACCCCTAATTTTTCCTCATCTGATCATTAGACTATTTCAAACAAAATGACTATCTCAAAAATTTGCTCGGATGCATTTGGGGAAAAGAGGGTATGAGGAGTTGGTGTATACCTGTCAATCACTTTTGATTGCTCTTAAAAGGTAACTAGAACTTTAAATTTCCAATAAAATGAGCCACTTCTGATGTTTTTGCGACCAACCCTTACGTAAAACCTTATCGGCCCCCTGGGAATAACTTACAACACTTCTCCTCGGTTTCTGGGATGTTGTGTTGACCCCTGATTTTTTGTTGTTTGATCTTCAAACTATTTTGAACAAAATAGCTATTTAAAAATTTTGATCGGATACATTTGAGGAATAGAGGGCCTTGGGGGGCTAGTTGCTCTCCAATCCCTCTTGACTCTTAAAAAGTGCTATATAAATTCCAATCTACAATCAAATGAACCCCACCGAAGTTTATACGACCATCACCTTATATGGCCCCAGGGCATAATTTCCAACACTGGGGCTTCCCCAGGTTCTGAGGGGCTGTGTTATCCCTGGAGTTTTGTTAAAGGATCTTTGGTCTATTTCAAACAAAATGGCTATATAAGAAATTCGACGCATTCGGGGAAGTGAAAGTTGGGAGGGGGGAGGGGATATTTGCCATTGGACTACATTTGATTCTTAAAAAGGGAATTAGAACTTTCAATTTCTAATCATTTGAGTCCTTTCCGAGGTTTTTGCGACCACTTCTTAAATAAAAATTTTATATTCCCCCAGGATGTAAGTTATAACCCTCCTCCGGGCTTTGGGGGGGGGGAGTGTCGAACCAGCAATTTTGTTTATAAAATTTTGTTTTGTTTCAAACAAACTTGCAATCTCAAAATTTTGATCAGATGCGCTTGAAGAAACAAAGGTGTGTGTGTGTGCGTGTGTCTGAGGATAGATGCCCTTCGATTCCTTTTAACTCTTAAAACAGCAAATAGAGCTTTCAATTTCCAGTTGAATGAGCCACCCCTGAAGTTTATA